>NC_091122.1:120731954-120999454 GCF_040183065.1 Periplaneta americana
TGGATTTGAGGGAGGTGGGATATGATGATAAAGAATGGATTAATCTTGCTCAGGATAGGGACCAATGGCGGGCTTATGTGAGAGCGGCAATGAACCTCCGGGTTCCTTAATAGCCAGTAAGTAAGTAAGCATACAGGGAGGTAGATCACCAGTACTCTAGACTTCGACACTAGGAGAAGAGGACTATATGTGAACAACGCGCTCTTAAGAAGGAACCCATACCGACTGGCCGTAGTGTATGCTTATGCATTGAATAAGGCGGGAAAATCTATCGTTTCTTGAATGGCATGGCCTTGGTCCAAATCATGACCAGGGTGTAATTCTTTGTGTTTTCTTGGATGGGGTCCTAGCATCATGTTAAGTCCGACTAACGGAAGTCTTGTCATTTTCAGTTTTCAGATTTAACAGGCTCAAAAATGTTACGGACACGAGAAATCCTTCATACATTGAGAGGCCAGGTATTGAAAGTGACTACTCATTATTATTATTATTATTATTATTATTATTATTATTATTATTATTATTATTATTAAGGTTCTTAGGAAAATATTTGGGACTAAGAGGGATGAAGTTACAGGAAAATGGAGAAAGTTACACAACGCGGAACTGCAGACAATTTATTCTTCACCTGACATAATTAGGAACATTAAATTCAGACGTTTGAGATAGGCAGTGCATGTAGCACGTATGGGCGAATCCAGAAATGCATATAGCGTGTTAGTTGGGAGACCTGAGAGAAAAAGACGTTTGGGGAGGCCGAGACGTTGATGGGAGGATAATATTAAGATGGCGGTCTTATGTGAGGGCGGCAATGAACCTCCGTGTTCTTAAAAACCATTATCATTATTATTATTATTATTATTATTATTATTATTATTATATTTATTATATGTTCACCTACACGCCTCTGCACCGAACAGGAGACAGTGGGCTGCCATATTACCTGGATTTCGACTCTGGAAGCAGGTGATGTTCCCAGCACCAGGCTACTTCAGTGCGTATTAAGTTGCTGTGTCTAAAGCCAACTCCACTGTGAAAGTGGTCGTGGCTCAATCTTTTTCATATTTTAAAATATTTCGAATAGTTCCGACACTTTCACTCAACGCATTAATGTGTCGTCTCATGGTCTCCGCAGTGAGGAATTTAGTTCAGGAGGGCAGCGTATACTGTAACTACCAGTTACCAATTATCTTACCTAAAGCCCCACATATAGGCTAGTTGTATTCTTATAACTTTAGTTATTCATTTATCCCTTAATTATTAGTCTACATGCATACATACATACACACGTGTATACAGGGTATCCCAGGAGCAATGTAAAAATACTTCAGGATAATGTACTCGTAGTTTGGGTTAATTTACATCGATTTAATCTGATGTATTAGTACTTATGTTCGAAATATATCCCTCGTTACCCTCGGTACTTCATTGATTGATTGATTCATTCATTCATTGTTTTCTGCCCAAGGACACGTCCTTCATCGCAAACACAGAATTCTTCAATCATCCCTATTTTCCGCCTCCTCGTTGTCCCCGCATACGATCTATTTACGAGTATCTTAAATTTGTCTCTCGGTGCACCATAGGAGACAATTTACTTAGCATCGCACGAAGTCGATTAATGGAACAATTCTAAAATGCCGTTAGAAGAAACGGCAAAAATTCCACTTGGGCTAGCCGGGATATAGACTCAGGTACCTGCGTGGAAAGTCGAGGTTTTGACCATTAAATTAACAATGCGTCCACCATTGGCGTGTGTTCTTACACATAAATTCTTGATCTATCGGTAATGTTTTCAATTAAATTTAGTTATGAACACAATCTAGAAGGTCTGGGAAGTTTAAGAAACCAGGTGGCCCGGGTTCGAATCCCGGTCGGGGCAAGTTACCTGGTTGAGGTTTTTTCCGGCGTTTTCCCTCAACCCAATACAAGAGGACCCAATACGAGCAAATGCTGGGTAACTTTCGGTGCTGGACCCCGGACTCATTTCACCGGCATTATCACCTTCATATCATTCAGACGCTAAATAACCTAGATGTTGATACAGCGTCGTAAAATAACCCAATAAAATAAAAAAAATAAAATCAAATAATGACAGAGGAAGTGGAAATGGGAAAAATAAAAAGACTGAACATAGTAGAAAGAATAAAAGAAAGAAAAGGAAATGAAATGAAGTATTGGAGGAAAAGAATAACATGAAAAAAGAAAGAAAAAGGAAAAACCATAAATAAAAATGTATAACGGAATAAAAGGAAGGCTGAAGGCAATACAACCAAAGCAAAATGAGTATCACGAACATACAGAATAAGAAAACTAAAAAGGAATTACGAAAAGTTATGAAGGAAGAAAACAAATAATATAGTAGTTAATGAAAAAAGTAAATAAATACTCAAGAAGAATGAGACAGTGAAACAAAAGGAGAACTAAGGCAATAACAATAGACAAAAAGTGAAACATACAAACGAATAAGGTTTCTCTCAGTGGTCTAGTGGTCACCATGCAAGTAATTGAATCCGAGGTTCGAGGGCTCACACCCTGTCGAGGACGATGGATATTAAAGGACTATAGAACCTGTAGCAAGACTTTCTCCGGAAGAGAAGTAAAGCTGGGAGCCTCGTGTCGTAGACGTACGCCACGTAAAATTCCTGTCTTTAATATACAGAGTGTTTCGAAAAGGAATTGACAAATTTAGAAGCCTATAGAAATTTATTCGCATATCTTACAGAAATGGTTAAGGTGTCATTTCAAATGACAATACATCAAGTTTATACAAAGCAGTTACTTTGGTTCGATATGACTACTGTTTGTGATATGACATACATCCAACCTGTAGTCAGTTTCTTGCCACACACACACACAAGCCAGGAATCACTTCTGCAACACTACTAACTCCCGAGACGGATTTCTTGATTCAACGAAAGTGAGCGCTACGCTAAGAGATCTAGAATTTCAGAAATGTAGCGATCTTTCTCAAAAAGGAAAAGGAGTTTTCCTTTTCGCGGAACATCCTGCCACAAACCGGTGCATCACTCATCATGAAGGACTGATCTGCAGTGATTGGAGGGATGCTGTAAAAATGGTCGGTAATGTTGCGGCTGTACGCGCTATTCCGGGCAGATCCATGGACAGTAACCGTTGCTTCAACGAGATAGAAACTCTCGCCCACGTTCTGGGATCTTGCCCGCATGCTGAGACATTACGCAATGCTAGGCATCACAAAATCAGGCCCACGATTGCTCAAGATCTTCGCGACAAGGGATATACCACTTATGAAGAAATCCATGGTCTATTCGAAACAGGAAGCTGTCGGCGGGTTGATATATTAGCCTTTAACAACACAACAGGCTATATAATAGATCCTACTATCCGCATCGAATTGAATACGACTCAACCGGAAGATGTCAACAATGAGAAGAAACAAATTTATGGTCCAGCGTAAGAAGCGTCACTTTTTAATGAATGGCGAAAAAAAGAAGGCGGTGAGTGAGATGTTAAATTAAACGGTTGTGTAGCCCGTTAAGTGCAAAATAAAAGGTGCTAGCCCGTTAAGTCGTACTTTACGTACATAGATGTACCTCTGTTGAACAATCTTTATGCTCGACCATGCCGAAATGTACTAATTATACACCTGGTAGCAGCCCTTTAGTGCATGTCATTAAAGTACACCTGTCGCAGAAGGTTATGTTCTATTACTATAATAATTAGCGTTAATTGTAAATAATATTCAAATAAATTCAATTTGTCATCTCGTTTTTCAATGTCGAATTCAATTTCAAGGTTATATCAAGATTAATGTTTATCTTACTCTCTAGATTATATCAAGGTCGTCGACATTCGTTTCCCGGAAAAAATCAATACTTTCGCGTCTGCGCACATCTCACAATTTATGAGGTAGGCTATTGCACTCACATAACAATAACATGAATACTTATGAATAATTTCAAGTTAGAAATATGATCGAGCATAAAAAGTCGTATGAAACTCGCTTGCGCTCGTTTCATAAACATCCTCGCGTCTTAATTACTACCATTATAGGCTCGTTGCATAATGTACTATTACGATTCAAAATACCATAAACGTCATTATTTTGTGATCATTTCTCATATATGTTTTTTTACCGTTTCATCTTATTTCGAGTTATTTAACAGTTTATCAAATCGTTTTCTGTGAGGTCCGTTACTTGTATGTTGTTTCCCTTACTGAACATATTGACAGTTGAAGATGGCGGAGAGCTAAATCTTGAGATCAGATAGTCATTTTTTCTCGGCCTCAAACTCGCTTGTAAGGACACGTTTGGCGTGCTATCTAAATTCCTCTCCTTCCATTTCTCCATTGACATTAACATTGATATCTTACACATTTTCGTGTCTAGTACTTTCGAATGACGTACTGACGCCAAAAAAGAACATGAGAATAAACTCTGATTCATAATAAATGAGAACACGAATTACCAAATTACTGAATCCAAGAAGATATTATTGGATTGTAGGAAAAGAAAAAACGGAATATATAGAGAGCGAAGGAAGTATGAAAGAGAACTGAAAACAAAATGTTGAGTGCTCTCTTCGCTGTAACCTAGCAACTTCTTGAGAAGCCTTGTGGCGGTGTAATCGTAATCCCAGGAAGCCATTATCGGCTTTATGGTTTTGCGGTCACAGATCAATAGTTGTAAACTTGTATACAGGAATGTAGATTAACTCCATTTTATGGTGGTCTGTATCCAGATGCCACATTTTTAATGCATTTTAATCTGCCAGCTTGAACGGTCGGAATGCAGGAATTGCTCAACTATTCTATATGTGGCACATAGTTTGGGACGCAGTTTCATTTGGAGTAAATAACCCATGTAAAAAGGAAAAGTTATTATTAAATATTATTGTTAAGTTACGATTATATTGCCACATAATTTTTACAAAGACATTTTATTTAAGTACCATACCTCAAATAATCTTTTTTCTTTTATGTATTAGGCGTACTAGCTTGCCATGGTATCATTCCATCGTTTTACCGGACGGCTCAAAGATTTTAAATTTGGTGTCCCTCAATATGTCTTAAGTGCTTTGACTTAAAAACTAAGTGAGTCGCTGACTGACTGACTGACTGAATGAAATGGTCTGAATATTTAGACTGGACAGTGACCGTGATATACTGTAGTTAAAATTTCCCTGATTGAACTAGAATAATATAACTGACTAAATTGGACAGATCTAGCAGACAAGTGGTTGAAGTGACTGGTAGGCCAACTGACCTGCTGAACGATTTATTGACCTCACTTACCTACTTACATAATTATTTACTTATTGAACTAGATTAATTCATTGGCTGTACTGACTGATGTCACTGTTCTGAACTCGATTGACTGAATTGAATTGAGCTGACTAATTTATTTGACTGTACTGACTGATGTAACATTTGACTATACTGACTGATCTGGCTGAATTGAATTTAAGTGAGCTGGACTAACTTATTTAACTGTACTGGCTGATCTGATTGTTCTGAATTCGATTAACGGACTGAATGGAATTCAACTGAGTTGGACTAACTCATTTGACTGTACTGACTGATCTGACTGAATTTAACTGACCTGGACTAACTTATTTAACTGTACTGGCTGATTGTTCTGAATTCGATTAACGGACTGAAAGGAATTCAACTGAGTTGGACTAACTCATTTGACAGTACTGTCTGATCTGGCTGAATTTAATTTAAGTAAACTGGACTAACTTATTTAATTGTACTGGCTGATGTGATTGTTCTGAATTAGATTAACGGACTGAATTTAATTCAACTGAGTTGGACTAACTCATTTGACTGTACTGTCTGATCTGGCTGAATTTAATTTAAGTAAACTGGACTAACTTATTTAATTGTACTGGCTGATGTGATTGTTCTGAATTAGATTAACGGACTGAATTTAATTCAACTGAATTGGACTAACTCATTTGACTGATCTGGCTGAATTTAACTGACCTGGACTAACTTATTTAACTGTACTGGCTGATTGTTTTGAATTCGATTAACGAACTGAATTGAATTCAACTGAGCTGGACTAACTCATTTGACTGTTCTGTCTGACCTGGCTGAATTCAGTGGACTAACGTATTTAATTGTAGGACTACTGGCTGATGTGATTGTTCTGAACTCGATTAACGGACTGAATTGAATTCAACTGAGCTGGACTATCTCATTTGACTGTACTGACTGATCTGGCTGAATTGAATTTAACTGAGCTGGACTAATTTATTTAACTGTACTGGCTGATCTGATTGTTCTGAATTCCATTAACGGACTTGATTGAATTCAGCTGTGCTGGACTAACTTATTTGGCTGTACTGACTGATCTAGCTGAATTTAACTGATCTGGACTAACTTATTTAACTGTACTGGCTGATCTGATTGTTTTGAATTCGATTAACGGACTGAATTGAATTCAACTGTGCTGGACTAACTCATTTGGCTGTACTGACTGATCTAGCTGAATTTAACTGATCTGGACTAACTTATTTAACTGTACTGGCTGATCTGATTGTTTTGAATTCGATTAACGAACTGAATTTAATTCAACTGTGCTGGACTAATTCATTTGACTGTACCGACTGATCTGGCTGAGTTGAACTTAAGTGAGCTGGACTAACTTATTTAATTGTAGGTCTACTGACTGATGTGATTGTTCTGAATTCGATTAACAGACTGAATTGAATTCATTTGTCTATGTTTCATCACGGCTTGCTGGATTAGGAACTACTACTGTATTTTTAAACCCGTCATTGTTTCAGTCATCCAAGACCTATTCTAATTAATGACGTCACCGTATTAACAGAAAATGTGACCAGATTTCTTGAATGTCAAGCGCACAACAGCCATTCCAGTTGTTACGGATGTTACATTTTTACTACTATATTTTCAAGCTCTGTATATTGAAAATGAAATGATTTTTGTCAACTTTTATTATTAGAATCAATTTAGAAGATCAATCATTTTATAGAAAAAAGGTGTTTGAATAAAATTTATTATTATTATTACTGAAAATAAAGAAAAGTTTCCGTCACTGATGTTACAAGAATTGTGAACTCACTTCACGCCTTATTAACAAAAAGTGTAAAACTCAGGTCTCTGTCTCAAGCGAAAGGAGATTCATTCCCATAGTGTCCATGTGAAAGCTATGCACATCTCATGGCATCCAATTAGTTCACAAAACCAAAATAGGTGAAAATTTTATAGCTGTTTCTTCCATGTCACGGATGTTACAGATAAGTTAATGTCCTTCATTTTTCCAGTTTCTAAACGACTGTGACATTTCTAAGTCAAAATATTCACTTGAACTGTAAGGTTTCTAATTGTTATTAACTCAAACTACTTATAACAGATTAAAAAGTTCCTTGATCCTTGGAGCTCTGGAATTAACAGTGCAGGCTCTCAAAATATTTATTCAACAATAGCTCCTTGAAAAACATACATTAACAGCTGATCTCTCTTTGAGTAAATGCTGGAAACTTCAGGGAAAGAAGGTACCAAAAATCCAGCCAAGACCACTTAGATTCAATGCCCATAAAACATGTAAAATATTTTCCTTTTGGAAAAGAAAACATTAGAATACTTAAATTTAGAACCTTATCTATGTCTTACAATAATAATAAACAAATATTTCTAAAAAAGACTTTTTCATTGAAATCCCCAGTTTGCCTGGAATTGCTGATAAAAGTTTCACGTAGAAAAAAGTTATTGTTACCATTCTCATTCTGTGTTGCTTCATCATTATTCATTGACCGGCCTTGCATACCCCTCTAGTTAGTAGCACCTGCACATGTTGTAGGAAACACTCGAAAGAAAAGTTATTGCATTGTAAAATATAAATTCTGTTACACGCTACGTTACTGTTGGATAATGTGACTTGATGTAGTCCTCTTCCAATTCAATAGTGTGTGATAAGGTAATTTAGTCTGCAGAGTTTTATTTGTGCTATGCCTCACCTGCTATAGACTTGGCAGGTTTATTGCAATAAAGGAATCTTTGCGGTTACATAAACTCCAGGATTACCGCTAATATATAGCCAATGTACCTTAATCCGCTGATAGATTCCTCTGAGCTAAATTAGAGTAGTTGATTTGACAGTTTATTGACTCTAGGACCGCGTATGCAGAAACCAGGTGCTGCAGACCTTGCGATCTGTATACAGAAAAGCCACCTCATTGCTCGTTAACTCGTAGCTAATACGAATATAACAGATTCCATGTCCACTTCGACATTTTTTCTCTACTTAATACTCGTACTAGACTGGGATTTCCGTCAAATTGGGTCTGCATTGCACCATGGGCAACATACGATCTTACATTGATAGCTGCAGTAATAATAATAATAATAATAATAATAATAGCAATAATAATAATAGTAATAATGATAATAACACTAGTCAACAACGATTTTGTTAAAATGTACAATTTCTGCTGTTTCTTATATAATGTGATCTGCTGATTCCAAAAATGAAGTCAGAATGTTTCTACCACCTACTATTTTTTGTAATTTTAGAAAAATTTATTTATTTTTATTGCTGTACACAGTCCCTAACATGCTAACGGAATGCTATTTCAAATATTTCATTTTATTGTTGTAACAATTTGACTTTGATCACTGTTGCCTGTGAAGTCAGAATTCATAAAAATGACTTTTATTCCTCATAAAACTTCAAGAGTTAGTATTAATTTCCAGTTGAGTTGGAACTTACAATCATGAAACAAGTTTCGTAAACTATGTTTTCTTTAAATAATTTCAAGGGAAAAATTGTTCCGGGGCCGGGTATCGATCCCGGGACCTCTGGTTGAACGTACCAGCGCTCTGCCAACTGAGCTACCCGGGAACTTCACCCGACACCGTCTCAACTTTGCCCTTTATATCCACACAACTCGCGTGGGCTGACGAAACGCAACCCACATCGAGTGCACACAAACTCTGTGTGACTTGGAATTGTGGTTTTCTGTTAACGTACACAGTGACGTATATATATTATGCAAATCTAGTCTTTCAGGTAAAGCTTCCTGTAAAGCAGATTTGAATAATTTCAAGGGAAAAATTGTTCTGGGGCCGGGTATCGATCCCGGGACCTCTGGTTGAACGTACCAGCGCTCTGCCAACTGAGCTACCCGGGAACTCCACCCGACACCGTCTCAACTTTGCCCTTTATATCCACACAACTCGCGTGGGCTGACGAAACGCCAGAGACCCACATCGAGTGCACACAAACTCTGTATGACTTGGAATTGTGGTTTTCTGTTAACGTACACAGTGACGTTTATATTATGCAAATCTAGTCTTTCAGGTAAAGCTTCCTGTAAAGCAGATTTGAATAATTACAAGGGAAAAATTGTTCCGGGGCCGGGTATCGATCCCGGGACCTCTGGTTGAACGTACCAGCGCTCTGCCAACTGAGCTACCTGGGAAGTCCACCCGACACCGTCGATACCCGGCCCCGGAACAATTTTTCCCTTGTAATTATTCAAATCTGCTTTACAGGAAGCTTTACCTGAAAGACTAGATTTGTATGTTTTCTTTGTCCTAATTTTAAGTGTGGTAAAAGTATCTTATGAAGTAAAACACACCTGTCCACACCTGTGGAGTAACGGTCCGCGCGTCTGGCCGCGAAACTAGGTGGCCCGGGTTCGACTCCTGGTCGGGGCAAGTTACCTGGTTGAGGTTTTTTCCGGGGTTTTCCCTCAACCCAATACGAGCAAATGCTGGGTAACTTTCGGTGCTGGACCCCGGACTCATTTCACCGGCATTATCACCTTCATATCATTCAGACTTTAAATAACCTAGATGTTGATACAGCGTCGTAAAATAACCCAATAAAAAATAAACATACCTCGAAATACTGTGCAAATTACAAACAATTTTTGTTACATTTGTGGTTAATTAACTTTGAAAGCACACAGGTGAATTTACACACTAGTTAAAAGAGCTTACGAGTGTTCTTTTGATTGAAAAATAGGACGGGAACTGCGCCCCTGAAATCTGTTGTGCTCCATGTAATTCTATTTGGTTGGCTAAAAGGATTCTGTCATACGCCTTTTCCAGTTCCAACGATATGCCGGGAACTTAAGGATCATTCAACAGACTGTTACATTCTAGGAACCACAAATCAGAAGATTACAGAGAACTTGTTAGCGAGCTGATCCAGAATTATAATGTGATGGAGTGTCATGTATCTCTAAAAATAACTTATTGGATTCTCGTCTATTTTTTTTTTCTTTCCTCAAAACCTTTGGGTAGTCCACACCTGGATTTGAGGGAGGTAGGATATGATGGTAGAGACTGGATAAATCTTGCTCAGGATAGGGACCGATGGCGGGCTTATGTGAGGGCGGCAATGAACCTCCGGGTTCCTTAAAAGCCAGTAAGTAAGTCCACACCTGTGGAATAACGGTCAGCGCGTCTGGCCGCGAAACCAGGTGGCCCTGGTTCGAATCCCGGTCGGGGCAAGTTACCTGGTTGAGGTTTTTACCGGGGTTTTCCCTCAACCCAATATGAGCAAATGCTGGGTAACTTTCGGTGCTGGACCCCGGACTCATTTCACCGGCATTATCACCTTTATTTCATTCAGACGCTAAATAACCTAGATGTTGATAGAGCGTTGTAAAATAACCCAATGAAAAAAACCTTTGAGTAGTGAGCGACGAACGTGGGGAGCGTTTTCATCAGGATTTTTCTGAAATGGAAAGGCGCTGCCAGGAAAAATGAAGTCACAATATTCTGTCAGACTACTGCTGGACAGTCAAAAGAGATTTCTCAAACTAAGTATAGCATAAAATCTTTCATACACATTTGAAGTAAATTGATTTTAGATAAAACGTTACAAGGTATCAATACTAGAAAAGTCTGAAATACATTTCATATATTACTCAAAGACCTTGGGTGATAGAAAAATTTTGAAAACGGATCTGAAATGAGCACGAAAAATGCTATAAGAATCACCTGTTCTTTATCTTTTATAATAATAATAATAATAATAATAATAATAATAATAATAATAATAATAATAATAATAATAATAAATGAAGTTACCCATTTAAATAAGATGCTGAAGGCATAGATCCACAAGTTTTATTTTATTATCAAACACTTTAATTAAAGTTTTTTTTTGTCACTGAATTTGTATAATTCGTTATTGCCAATTTTAGGTCATCAATTGTTTTAGGGTTGTCTTGATATACTGTTGACTTAGCAGCACCCCAAAAGAAATAATCGGGCGGAGTCAGATCAGGGGATCTCGGAGGCCATAGTCCTTGCGAAATTATCCTCTCTCCGAAAATGTCTCCTAACAAATTCATCGACGCATGAAATGCGTAAGCCGTAGCATTTAGCATTTAGCAACTCTTCTTCGTTTAACTGTCGGAAGAGTAAACTTCAGAATTGACTGTCTCGTTAAAAAAAAATTGGGCCAATAATTCTTGATCGGGATGTAGCACACCACATGCCTATTTTCTCTGGATGCATTTCGGTTCTTTCGCAGTATGCGGATTTTCAGATTTACAATTCATTTTTATATTTCTATATGCCTAGTGAATTATTAAATAAGTGTATAATAAATTTTCAATCTTAAGACATATCAACTTGCAAATGTTTGTTTGCTATTTAATAAGATATATGAACGTTTTCGCCGTTTGGGGCATCTTCAGATATAACAAAAACATATAATCTGAACCTATAATAATAATAAATTATGCAAATAACAAGAATGAAGAACAATGTATGTATGCAATGCATGAGATTCATGAGCTTTATGTAAAACGTGAAACATTACAGGATAATTGTTGATATAATCTTTAGATTTGAAATTGAATTGGACGGATATTTTATACATATAGCTCATGTTACAAATAAGATATACAATTATAATTAAAATTTGTCAATAATGTTAAAATTTATAATGATGATTGATAAAATAGATTTTAAGAATAGTCATTAGTTGAGGATTGTCGTAGGGTATACGATAATTTGCGTAGATGATGTTCGTGTGTTATGTAATGTATTTCATTGAAAAACGTTCACTAATGAACTAAATGTTATTTTATGTCGGAGATTACTGTTTCAATTTATTATTTGAGTTGATGACATCTTAATGATTATAAATGACTGTTACGTGCAATCAGATTTGTTGAGATATTATTTGCAATGAATGCTCATTGGTTATGGATGTCGTAGAGTATACGATGATTTTCGTAGTAGATAAATCGTAAGTTAAGTATGAATTTCAATCATTCAAGAAATCGTTCGCTTATGAAATGTTGTTTGACGTTGGTGATTACTCTGATTTGATGACATCCTATTGATTATAGCTGTTGCGCGTCATCAGATTTATTTGTATGTGTTGGTGTTGGTGTGTTGGTGGTTTTAAGAGAACTCAAACAACATTTCATAAGCGAACAATTTCTTGAATGATTGAAATTCATACTTAACTTACGATTTATCTACTACGAAAATCATCGTATACTCTACGACATCCATAACCAATGAGCATTCATTGCAAATAATATCTCAACAAATCTGATTGCACGTAACAGTCATTTATAATCATTAAGATGTCATCAACTCAAATAATAAATTGAAACAGTAATCTCCGACATAAAATAACATTTAGTTCATTAGTGAACGTTTTTCAATGAAATACATTACATAACACACGAACATCATCTACGCAAATTATCGTATACCCTACGACAATCCTCAACTAATGACTATTCTTAAAATCTATTTTATCAATCATCATTATAAATTTTAACATTATTGACAAATTTTAATCATAATTGTATATTTTATTTGTAACATGAGCTATATGTATAAAATATCCGTCCAATTCAATTTCAAATCTAAAGATTATATCAACAATTATCCTGTAATGTTTCACGTTTTACATAAAGCTCATGAATCTCATGCATTGCATACATACATTGTTCTTTATTCTTGTTATTTGCATAATTTATTATTATTATAGGTTCAGATTATATGTTTTTGTTATATCTGAAGATGCCCCAAACGGCGAAAACGTTCATATATCTTATTAAATAGCAACTAAAGATTTGCAAGTTGATATATCTTAAGATTGAAAATTTATTATATACTTATTTAAGGATTTTCAGATGCTGGTATTTTGGAAATTAACATAACCCGACAGGTGAAACCAGGCTTCATCCGTAAAAAATGTCCTATCCAACGCTTCAACACCGTGGCGCCGGATCGTTCTCTGGAACCATTCGCAATAATGAATAAGTTTCTCGTGGTCGGCAGGTTTTAATTCATTCACACCGTCACTTTGTAAGGATACAAATTAAGTTCTTGTTTCACTGCTTTATGTGCCGAAGTATACGAAATGTTTGTCTGTTGAGCGAGTTTCCTCAATGATTTTGTTGGACGTTTAAGCATCCTATCAGAGATATCTAACATCTTATCTTCTGTTAACACAGGGGGGCCTGCCATTCGCAGCATCTTGTAAAGAACCAGTCTCACGAAATTTATGTATCAAATCGTAGATAGTATCCCGATACGGTAATTTGGAGTTTTGAAACTATTCTAAAAATTGTTGTTGAACTTTCGCCGTGTATTGTTCGCCTTCCTTAAACACATTCTCCACTAGAAAAACACTGTAAATATAATCTTCTAAGTCAGCGTTTCTCAAACTATGGTCCGCGGACCACCTGTGGTCCTCGAGTTCTGCCCTTGTGGTTCTTCAAAAAGGACAGAAGAGAAAATAAAATTCAAACGAATTGAGTATCACACTATAGCTCAAAATCTCAGAATTTGGGAATGACACATGACAATCGCATTTCACTTTTTCTCCCAGTACTAATATTTTATGAATTTTCTTACCCTATACCCGTCTACCCACTTCCCACTCTACTCTCAGCAACAAAAGAGGGATTTAAAGCACTATGAACGTGGCGTTTCTCGCCATCTTCTCCTGCATATCTGGCGCTGAGCCTGTAACCCAGCCAGGAACCACTCGAATTCATAACAGAGGAATCTTTTCATGTATTGATGACTTTAATAGTTTTGCCGACACCCAGTATGCACATTGAAATGGGCACGTACTGTAGGTCGTACACCAATAATAGAACGTGCCAAATTGCATCTTTACTTATTGAAAATCGGGCATGTTTCTGCATTAATATTTTTATTTATTTATTTTTTTCCAAATGACGATATAAGAAATTTTAGACTCCGCCTATTTTAAAATCCGACAGGTTTACTTTTTACACTTGCGTGCCGTTTCAATTTCGCGGGTTTCATACACTCGTTTAAAGCATTTCATAACAAACAACGCACCGAGGTATTGGTTCACTCTCATTGCCACATCAAGTAAATCCAAGTTCCAAATAACTCTTGTCATATTTACGAACGTATTATTTTTTTCTTTGAATAGCTACCACTAGGATTAGATTTTTTTTAAATGGCACTATAATTAATATATTTCTTCACACACCGCTTCTGAACTATTAGCACTGCCTAAATGAAGCGTATCATCATGTTTCTTTCTTTTCAAAGATCGGATCGAAGCCAGTTTTCCATTATTTATAATGGACACTATTTAACAGAGACATGGACAACTACTAGCGTAAGAAGGATTTCAAACAACTAAATGCTAACAGGCAAGCGATGAATCAACAATGCACAGAATTTGTTATGAGTTACTTGTGATTGGCTACAAAAAAATAATTACAAAAGTATTAAATTAATTAATTCTATTTTAAAATATAAGTATAATGGTATTAAAATATGCTACAAAAAATGATAAATTTGCTTTCGAAGGGAACAAGAGTAAGGAGGTCCGCGGAACTGTTCTGACTTAAAAATGTGGTCCCAACTTCAAAAAAGTTTGAGAAACGCTGTTCTAAGCCGAATACTTTCACTACAAATAGTAATTAACATATTACGATATTCTGAAAATAAAATATCAATAAATTAATTAAAGACCAACTTCACCTGCGATGCTATGGAGGGACTAAAAGATCACACTGTAGAATTTCCATATATTGCGATCGGTACAGCTCCAAGCCTTCCTGTAATATAACATGAGGTATCACAGTGTTGACGGGCGAACTTTCATGCCTTAGGCGGAATCCAAATCCAATATTATGGCTTCTACACAGCTTCAGTGTTACATCTCAGTCGTTGCATACACCGTGTTTGAATAATAATAATAATAATAATAATAATAATAATAATAATAATAATAATAATAATAGTGGTAGTGGTAGTGGTAGTGGTAGTAGTAGTAGTAGTAGTAGTAGTAGTAGTAGTAGTAGTAGTAGTGTAATATCAGAACGTATAATAATAATAATAATAATAATAATAATAATAATAATAATAATAATAATAATAATAATAATAATAATAGTGGTAGTGGTAGTAGTGTAATATCAGAACGTATAATAATAATAATAATAATAATAATAATAATAATAATAATAATAATAATAATAATAAAAATAATAATCCGTGGTGCTACAGCCCGTGAAGGTCCTAGACCGACCAGTTGGCTGCTGGCCTCACGCTCACATGCCGAAGCAGAGGTGGACGATCATCCAACCAGAATGGAGTTATCGTGTGGTTAGCACGATGATCCCCCCAGCCGTTATAGCTGGCATTCGCAACCGGATTTCGCTACCTATCGTAGCTCCCCAAGTGCATTACGATGCTGGGTGGGCACCGGTCCCATACACTGGCCGAAATTTCATGAGAAATATCAGAACGTATACATTTGGAAAATGTTTTTGTTATTAATTGTTGTGTTTATTATTAATTGCCATTGTTGTTGTTTAGTCAGCTGTCCGAAGACGAGTTTGAACCTCATAAGTAACACCAATAAGGCATCACTCATGAGGCAACTAGGCCAGGGGATAATGGAGTAGGGTGGCCAATTCCTTTCCCCCTCCATTGCATATATCGCGAATTAGCTACATAATCCACTAATCAGACTTCGGATGCATACAAACAATTGTTCTTCCTCAGACACATATTGTCAAGTGAGATGTACTGCCTGATAATAGATATATGTAGCCTATTTATCAGCCAGAACCTCAATTAGAGGTTTAATTGTCATTATTGACTGTAATTAATTACCACTGCCATCGGGTATTTACCCATTTGCAGTGTGAATAAGTACATAGCGTATATACATCATTTTAAGTGAGTAGAATATAACATGGTAATAATGATAACATTTTTAATATATTTGAACGTATAATTGGGAAATCTTTGTAAATAGTTAACAATTTAACAGTGACAATAATAATGGACGATAACAATCTTCCTTTCTTTCTTGGTTATTTAACGACGCTGTATCAACTGCTAGGTCATTTAGCATCGATGGAATTGGTGATAGCGAGATATTTGGCGAGTTGAGGCCGAGGATTCGCCATAAATCACCTGACATTCGCCTTACAGTTGGGGAAAATCTCGGAAAAAAAACCCAACCAGGTAATCAGCCCCAGCGGGAATCGAACCCGTGTCAGAGCGCAACTCCGGATCGGTAGGCAGGCGCCTTAGTCGACTGAGTTACGCCGGTGGCTTTCTTTCTTTTTTTTTTTCTACTTGGTTGTTTAACGTCGCTGTATCAACTACGAGGTTATTTAGCGTCGATGGTGTTGGTGATAGCGAGATGGTGTTTGGCGAGATGAGGCCGAGGATTCGCCATAGATTACTTATCCTCCCATCTACGTCTCGCCCTCCCCAAAGGCCTTTTTGCCTCCGGTCTCCCAACTAACACTCTATATGCATTTCTGGATTCGCCCATACGTGCTACATGCCCTGCCCATCTCAAACGTCTGGATTTAATGTTCCTAATTATGTCAGGTGAAGAATACAATGCGTGCAGTTCTGCGTTGTGTAACTTTCTCCATTCTCCTGTAACTTCATCCCTCTTAGCCCCAAATATTTTCCTAAGCACCTTATTCTCAAACACCCTTAACCTATGTTCCTCTCTCAGAGTGAGAGTCCAAGTTTCACAACCATACAGAACAACCGGTAATATAACTGTTTTATAAATTCTAACTTTCAGATTTTTTGGCAGCAGACTGGATGATAAAAGCTTCTCAACCGAATAATAACACGCATTTCCCATATTTATTCTGCGTTTAATTTCCTCCCGAGTGTCATTTATATTTGTTACTGTTGCTCCAAGATGTTTGAATTTTTCCACCCCTTCGAAGGATAAATCTCCAATTTTTATATTTCCATTTCGTACAATATTCTTGTCACGAGACTTTCTTTACAGTTGCGGAAAACCTCAGGAAAAACCCAACCAGGTAATCAGCCCAAGAGGAAATCGAACCCGCGCCCGAACGTAACTCCAGTTCGGCAAGCAAGCGCTTTAGACGACAGAGCTACGCCGGTGGCCGTCTTTCTTTCTTTCTATGACATGCTTTACCTCTTCTTTTGACACCGACTTACAATTAAATAAAATAGAGGGTTATAACATATCTATGGACCAACATTTGGCATACACACATTGCGAGCCTCACTTGGACTTATCGGGTGACCAGACGTCCTCTTTTGTCCGGACATGTCCTCCTTTTTAGCCCTTTGTCCGGGGTGCGGGCGGATTTTTTAAAAATCAAGAAATGTCCTCCTTTTCGTAACTTGTATGTCTGATATTTTAACTTATCTGATTTAACGCCCTTTTTCAAGTAATTTGCCTGTAGGTGGCAGCATCGACGAAATATATTCTTTGCCAACATCATAACTCTTTTTGTTCTTCCTTGTTATGGTCGTTGCTCATAGGCAACTAGTAAATCGAGAGATCGAGTCTTCGAGGTGCGAATGTAAATCCGTTTCCGCATTCTCACCTCGTAATCTGTCTATTCTGCCCATTTTCTGTCCTCTTTAATAATTATAGTTCACTTGACTTTTGTTAACTGTAAAATCATTATTAAGTATGGTACAAGCCTAAATCTGTACTATAAATATTTTGTAATAAAATAGATATTGACGTAATTTAAAGTATAATATAGGCGTAAGCCTAAATCTACTTACATATTTTCTTTTTTCGAATGATGTTTTCTTTTTTGAAGCTTTGTGTCCTCTTTTTTTTTTAATCGATGTGTATCTGGTCACCTTAATGAGACAACGTAGAAGAGCACGTGACATGGGACAAATACGCAGTCCCAGTCCCATCTTCCATTATTACTTACATCAGTAATCGCCCCATGGGACTTTTGGATCTGAAGTGTATATATTATGCACACAGCCAAGGCGGTGTACGATATGGTGATGGTGGTGGTGATGATGATGATGATGATATTAATGCTCTTAATATATCAACACCTATTAATTACTTAATCCTTGTAAATAATTAAGAATGTATTAATAACAGTAATAATTAACATGGATATTAGTAAATGTGTATGAAAGAAAATATTAATAGCGGACATTATATGTGTTATCTACAATATACATCAAATTAAATTTGCACTGCCTGCTGAATGTTTACCCTATGAGATATTCTGCATTACAAACCGCGGCGAGCGAAAAGCAACCTAAGAGAGAAAAATGTTCGTGTATAAAAGCGCCATAATAATCAGTAAGAGCGAGTGGTTTTCTATGTTCATATATCTAATCCTAGTTTTATTACTTGCTACTTCAGATGATATAAATCTTGTTGTACGAATGAAATTATGGCACCACTCTTTTTTTTTTATTTCAGCTTAAAAAAAACTCTTCCCTCTTCCCTCATTTAAATTCATTTAAATATATTTTGTTCTCCCGTGTCTTCCTTCTGTCTTCACTGTCTGGAATAATTTCCTGTGTTGAAAGAACACCTCTTATCGCTCGTGTGCGAGGTGCAGATTACAATGACCTTATCTCTGTTATCACGAGTTGGATATTGGAAAAATGTCAGTTGTGCTTGTGAGTGCTATGGCAACATGTTGCAGGCTAGCATTCAACTGTTCGTATTCTATGGGTATGTAGATGCTATTATTTTATACCAAAAGTGCCATTCGTCAGAAAAATATTGTATAGGCTAAGCTAGTACATTAATTACCACAGTAAAGAATTCAGAGACGCCAAATCCTACATTAACTATAATGTTTAAGACCCGATTTCACCAAAATGTTAATAATTCGCAATGAACTAGTTGTAATATAACTTAAATATGGAAGTTAATTCACATTAAATTAGTTTGCATTTCACCAAACTAATACACATGTAAAATAAAGTAAATTAGGCTAATGTTATTCCCGATTAAGTCATCACGGCATTCTGAATCTTACTAAAATCGCAATTTCGAAAATTTCGAAGGCCATGTGTCCTGTCAATGTAGGCACTGGTCTTTATAGTGAATTAATTTGTTATGTTACAGCAATAAATTGTCATCAAAATGTAGGTGAGAAAGAGAGCGGGAGCAATAGTTTTTCAGAGAAAAACATTTATTACTGGAGATTATATCGTTTATATCCTGTATATTTTGAAATTAACTGCCAAAAATGCTGATAATAGAACATATAGCCTATGAAGAGTCCACTGCAAGAATGATGGATGTCATTTGGAATACATTTTGCAGGAAAAGCAATTGAAAGTTTGAAATGCTTAGCGCTCAAAGCTTAACTGTGATTTTCCGATCATTACTGGACAATGACTATCAGTGTCTATCAGTGTTAATGCCATATAACTCTACGTACATTCTATATGTCTTAAGCTATGCATTGACAGTCTTGGTTCATTTTCGACAAGAAAGTGACATCCATCATTCTTGCAGTGGACTCTTCATATATAACTGAAGAAAAAGGTCGAATAATGTTTTCTACACACACATATATATATATATATATATATATATATATATAGTCTATATATATATGTCTTGATTACACAACTTTTAACACTATATCACAGGGAATATGTATTATGTCTTTCTCGTGTTAAATTTTACCGTACCTGGTTAACATGTTTTAGCCTGTTATGGGCCATCTTCAAGACTGGTTATTGCTGGTCTTGGCGCATTTTGTTTCTGTTTCCTGTGGGGTTATGTTTCTGTAGTGTAATGTGGAGTCAAAGAGTGTGTGTGTTCTGAAATTGAGTTGTGTGTTGAAAATTTCATTAGGATGTACTTTTATGTGTGTATATATTTCGTATTGTTCTAGTGTGTTTAGTTTCTGGCTTTTTGGTTGAATATGTGGAATTTTTATGTCCGTGTTTATGTCTCTGTAGGTGTGGTTAGCATTTGTGATGTGTTCTGCATATGTGGAAGTGTTTTGTAATCTTGTTATGGCTGTGATGTGTTCTTTGTAACGTGTTTGAAATGATCTGCCTGTCTGTCCTATGTAGAAGTTGTTGTAGGTGTTGCATTTGAGTGTGGTTGTATTTGTTTCTTTGCATCTCAACATCTAATTGCAATATTTAACTAATTATTAAAGTTTTCAAAATATTAGACGTTTGGCAATGTTGCTGGATGTGGAGAAGGGAGTTTCCAAGTATACAGTACAGCTCAAGCGGGTACAGACATAAAGGTACAAAACAGATGGTCTGTTCTAATGCAGGGGTGGACCAGGGCAATTGTTGTTTACATAAAACGAACAGAAAATACAAACTTTGAATCTTAGTAATAGAACATTAAGGTAAATTTTCGTTGTATTCAACAATATTTCTCAATTTTTATTGTACGTCTAGAAAATAAATAATAATGGTTTACTGCACAAAATCACACCAACTTTTTTTCTAATGAAAATTTTAATATCTCCCGCTTCCATAAAGTAGCATCTTTTTTAAAGAAATTTCTGGTTGTGTGATTTTCGAAACGGGATAAGAGACTCCCAATTTCTAATAATCGTTGAGAAACTGCTACAAAAGTTCGCCGATTAGGAAACCTTCTTTGCGGAAAACGTTGGCGGTACATACATTCTTCTTGCCGCACTTGAATTACGACGACTTTCTTTATAAATTAATAACATACGATATTCCTGAACTGTGAATGACATTACAAGTTGTTTATTGAATACCCTGTACTGAACTGCCATTCGCTCGGCAGGAGACTTATGGACCGATAGCTTGAACTCAGCTGAGCTGTACGTCTGTGCAGAGTACTGTCAGCTGCATGAACCCTGCTGGACATGTTGCCACGTCTCTCACGCCAGAATATTAACAAATTTAAGCATGCATTATTATTTCATTTCACAAAAACGTAATAGAACACACAAATATTTATTTAAACTAATATTAACTCTTTGCTAGATATACAGCTACCGATGTAATTATTTTCGAAATTCTACTAACGATATAAAGCAGTATAACGCAAATAAAATAAGGAAACAAATATTTTGTTCTGGCAAAACTATAAAGTTTTGACCCTATGCTGTATGAACATTTTTTGATCCTGTAGACCATTCCCGAAGACTGTGAAAAGAACGGCACTTATACCCTTTACGCTCTGTATATGTCATCAGGAATTCTGGTTAGTCACTGGTTTCCAAGGTAACCAATATAATTAGTAATCCCAATATAATATATGCAAATGGAACGAAATGAAAAGCTGCGTTCCGATGTAGTCAAAAGTTTCCATGGTGATAAATCAAATTATTAACGTTAACTGCACTCACACACAAACACACGCACACAAGAAAAATCTGTATTATTAAATAGCTATGCTGACTAATATAATGAAGAGCATCAGCTTTTCGAACTCAGTGCTGTTTATTTCAGTGTTAATCTCCGTCACACAGTATATCGATAATTCTTTTCCAGGCGTGTTACGATATCTGGTAACGTCACATATTGACAGAGATAAAGGAAAGTTTGATAATGGGGAATTATGGTGAAATATTTCAGTCTGCGCTGTGGAAACTTCCTTAACTCTTGACAAGTCCTCTCTCTTTCAGATAAAAACACAGGTCTGGTTTTCATTGTGCATACCTGGTACTAAAGTGACGCATTTTTACTGGAATTGTAGGAAGTTATGTGAAACTATGGAACGAATTGTTAGAACGCAACTTAGACTATGATTAGATCTCGGATTTTAGGTTAAATGCCTATTTTTTTCTGTAGAGATAGGCGAAATTAAAACTACTTAAATATCTTCACATTTAATATAACAATATGAAGGCTTGAAAGCGGATTTATGGCGCCTAAAATTGCTTATTTTGCCCATCGAGACCTATTTTTAAGATTTTACAGCCTGAAGTGGTTTATTTATATTTGTTACATATGTATTTTTTAATTTTCGTGTAGCAGTGAAACAAAGTTTTGAAACTCACAGGGTGGATTTGGTTCAAATATCCTGTAATAGTTTGGTTGTAGGAATAAAGAAATTCCTGGAAGGTGTCTGGTTTTGTTGAGCACTTGAGCAGACAGTAGAAATGTGATGAATCGGGAGGATGTAGTTCTCCCTAAAGAAATGAACATGGCAAATATTGCTAGATTTAAATATGCATCCATTGCTTCGGTATCATTGGGAAGAATTGTTTTCACCTATAAAATGATTCTGTCTAAGAAAAGGCGACGTTTCACAATATAAAATTAGAGAAAAACGTTGTTATGTATTGTGATATCAATTATGAATAATATGTCAGTTTTAAATTCATTGTTAAATTAATTGATTAATTAATTTAATTGTAATATGAGAACTTATGTATTAGCAGTTTTAGAGCAATGAGGCCGATGAATTCATTAAAAATTACGTACCGGTATTCATAATTTAAGATTTAACAAAAATAAAGTTTCTAACCACAATATTTTTTTTGCTGTTTTTGTCACTGTATACCGTATAATCCTTAATATTAATTAATTAATTCCATTTCTATAGTTCGTAATTTGTGCAGATAGATATTATATTTTAGCTGCATAAAATAGTAGAAAGTTAGAATTTATAAAACAGTTATATTACCGGTTGTTCTTTATGGTTGTGAAACTTGGACTCTCACTCTGAGAGAGGAACATAGGTTAAGGGTGTTTGAGAATAAGGTGTTTAGAAAAATATTTGGGGCTAAGAGGGATAAAGTTACATAACACAGAACTGCACGCATTGTATTCTTCACCTGACATAATTAGGAACATTAAATCCAGACGTTTGAGATGGGCAGGGCATGTAGCACGTATGGGCGAATCCAGAAATGCATATAGAGTGTTAGTTGGGAGGCCTGAGGGAAAAAGACCTTTGGGGAGGCGAGATGTAGATGAGAATATAATATTAAAATGGATTTGAGGGAGGTGGGATATGATGATAGAGACTGGATTAATCTTGCTCAGGATAGGGACCAATGGCGGGCTTATATGAGGGCGGCAATGAACCTCTGGGTTCCTTAAAAGCCAGTAAGTAAGTAAAATAGTAGACTATTTCTATGTACTTGAAATTGTATTTTCAGGTGCCTAAATCTATATTTTTAGTGTCTATTTTGATAAATTCTGGGCCTGTTTTAGGTGTCTAAAAGGTAGTTTTTAAGGACCGTATCATAGACATTTTTAGCGCGGGTTTCCGGTGATCAGCGTTTTTCGTATTCATAAACCAGTGTTAGCGATAGGATATGATTTGAATTCTGTACAAGTAAAACCAGTGGATAGCCGAGGCTATCTTAGTACGCTCGTAGCGCGTGCTGCGAAATGTCTATGAATAGCACCCATAGTGCCTAAAAATCCGAGGTCTAGGCTACTTATTATATTCTTAGAAGACAGAGCGAGCTTGTAATTAAAACGAGTTTGAAGTACTTCCTAAAGCGGCCTCTTTGAATTGCTATCATCTGCACTAGACTGGTGGTGGTGGTGGTGGTGGTGGTGGTGGTGGTGGTGGTGGTGGTGGTGGTGGTGGTGGTCTAGCGATTAACATGTTTGCAGTAAGTCTCATTGCTCTAGGGTTCAAATGGGGGAAAATGAATTTTTAAGGACGATAAAATTATAGTACCTAGAAAATATTATGATACAACAAGTGAACTCCTTCACATTTTTAGGTTGTGGTGTATCATATTTAGAAACTAGGGATGTAGGAATAAAGGTAAACAGATTCCGACAGTTTTGCAGAACAATGAAAAGAACATTGTTAAATAAAACAAACCGAAAAACACCTTTAAAATTTTATAAACAGGGAGCTAAGCTTGTTGCCCGATGCAATCATTATTGGTTTAGCACATGTTTTGTACAAATGTGCGCTTTATTCATATATTTGTTTTCCCATAACATACAGTACGATTATTTAGTCCTGACAGTCGCCTACGATCTGCGCCTGGGTCAGGCGAGTCCATTTAGTTACGCCAAGGGGTGTTTGGGTTATTCACTCGCATGCCTTCGCAGCGATCGGTTGTCATGCGTGCGATAGAGCGGTATGTTTCCTGTAAAATTAAGCTGTACTGCATTCCTTTACCGACCGCTCTCCCTTATCTCTACTTCGGAACTCTCCCCACTCCTCCTATTACTTCCCCCTCTTTCGCGTTGCTGAGCTGTCAGGACAAAATAATCGGTCTGTACTTACATGTGTCAGACAGCCAGTAGCTTTACTTGTTTGGGAAGCCTCTTAGGTAAAAATATACAACTTGTTAATTCTACTTCCAGGTAGTTACACCACATTACTCGTTCAATTAACTTATGCTATTGTGTACAAAAAGTTTACGTCGAATGAGGTTCCAAACGATGAATAGTAGGTAAAATACAGTGTGTGAGGAGAGTATACTTCAGTGCAGTATCTATATTACAACACGCTGTGTTGTACAGGTTTTGTGTCGTAATATCGTTTTCTCTGCTATAACATTCCATTATTTATCCATTGACTGTTGCCCATGAAATGTAATAGATTATCAAAGTCGTACTGCCAGTGTAATGTGTGCATGATTTGATGATCGAAGGTGGACGAAACTATTATCCATCCATGAGAGAGTTGGTCCAATGAACCTTGGGTCAAGTCATGCATATTGCATTGAATTACATTGCTTTACAAACAGTAAATTACACCACGAAGCATTTTATTGTATTAGCATGACGCATTGTATTAATGTACAAAGGCATCCCATCAGATGCTCCAGAAGCTCTTACGGTAACGGAATGTTAACTCTCTACCTTACAAGAGAATGTCGACACTGATAGCAGTAGGTTTGTCAGTTCTAAGAAAGTATCCCTTTCTACTAATTTCTCATGAAATGAATTGCATTTTGGAAGGGGGCACTCCAGTACTGCGACCTTAGAAGATCTATTGCGCTAACCCTCATGCGAGGCGCATTCCCATTCCACACCGGCCGACTACACTAGGGTTCGCTGCATACTCAGGTTTAGAGCAGGAAACTTCACTCATCCCTAGACCATCCTTCTCCGTGCGTCGCCAGCCGACGTTCGAGGAATGCTATGGAATTATGACTGACTGAAGAGCAGAACGTAATGGTATAGATGCCTAATACAGTGACGTCATCCCTCAGAGCATTCGTACTCTCTTTTAAGAACATCGGGATCCAGAACTCTGAGTGGCGAAGAATAGCTGATGAGCTTCAATTTTGAACTCTTCAGTGACGTCCTAACATAATTAGGAACATTAAATCCAGACATTTGAGATGGGGAGCGATGTAGCACGTATGAGTGATTCCAAAAATGTGTGTAGAGTGTTAGTTGGGAGACCTGGGGAAAATAGACTTTCGATGAGGCCAAGATGGGAGGATAATATTGAAATGGATTTGAGGGAGTTGGATATGATGGTAGGGAATGGATTAATTTTGCTCAGGATAGGGACGGATGGCGGGCTTATGTGAGAGCGGCAATTAACCTCTAAAAGCGGTTTGAAGTAAGACTATACAAAGATTATTTCATGGCTGTCTTGCTGGCCTCATGACGGAACCTGAAAGCGTATCTGCGGACAGTATATTTATTTATTTATTTATTTATTTATTTATTTATTTATTCTTGTTAGGAGGTAGGGAGGGAGGGAACATCTCACGCACTACGACCTGAGGTCTATTGTACACCCACCCGATATGGGATGAGTTCCGTGCCCACCAATCCTCTACGCGCACCGACCTAACCACTTGACCCCCCCCCCCTTAACGACTGGTTCCTACAGCCAACGGAGTCCATGTAGCACTCCTGCTTCGGCAATCCCCCAAGGCACCCTTAACGGTTCGAGAAGGTCTGCCCCGGGTTCCGTTGCAAAAGCTATCCATCATCGCATGAATACAATCCACAGAGGCCGGTCGAGAGAGCCAGCAGCTTCGGAGGGCCTGCTGTAGAGCGATCTGAAAACCAGAAGACATAACGAGATGATGAATGAAAGGATGATAGGGAAGGAAAGGAAGTGGCGAAGATGAGTGGGGTTCCAATCGCCTGATAAAGTTACCTGATATTCATCCATAGGAGTGAGGGAAAAGCTCCGAAAAAACCTCTCCCAGGCAACTCGTCCCGACCGGAGATCGAACCTGGGCCCGCTGGGTTCGGAGATAGACTCGCTAATCCCTCAGCCAAACGGTGGACTATTTATTTATTTATTTATTTACTTATTTACTTATTTATTTATTTATTTATTTATTTACTAATTTATCTATCTATCTAATCTATCTATCTATCTATCTATCTATCTATCTATCTATCTATCTATCTATCTATCTATCTATCTATCTATCTATCTATCTATCTATCTATCTATCTATCTAGCTATCTATCTATCTATCTATCTATCTATCTATCTATCTATCTATCTATCTATCTATCTATCTATCTATCTATCTATCTATCTATCTATCTATCTATCTATCTATCTATCTATCTATCTATCTATCTATCTATCTATCTATCTATCTATCTATCTATCTATCTAGCTATCTATCTATCTATCTATCTAGCTATCTATCTAGCTATCTATCTATCTATCTATCTATCTATCTATCTATCTATCTATCTATCTATCTATCTATCTATCTATCTATCTATCTATCTATCTATCTATCTATCTATCTATCTATCTATCTATCTATCTATCTATCTATCTATCTAAATCTAATCTAATCTAATCTAATCTATCTTATCTATCTTATCTATCTATCTATTCTGATGTAGTTCTGGACACACCACCATGACCCGTTTAGAGATACTTGAATAAAACCAGCCGTACTATATATCATCATTATATTGCATTACATTTCATTACTTTACATTACCTTGCTTTATAATGCGTATTACTTACTTACAAATGGCTTTTAAGGAACCCGCAGGTTCATTGCCGCCCTCAAATAAGCTCGCCATCGGTCCCTATGCTGTGCAAGATTAATCCAGTCTTTATCATCATCCCACCTCCCTCAAATCCATTTTAATAAGGCATATTACATTAATTTGAAATAATGTATTATACCTGAATTATTATATATTGTATTTCATTATATTACGAGGGTTTGTACAGTTAGGCCTATTTCGATACATTAATTAGTTGCATGTTAGAGCCACCACAGATTTAACTCGAAGTGGACAGAATCTGTATCTTGTTCTGCGATGCTCTAACCCTCTGCCCGAGGGAGATGCTTGGTACAGCACGTGGCTTGTGACGAGCGTGCCTTCACTCTGCCGGGGCTTCAGGGCGTAGCTCAGTTCCTGCAGAAAGTTAAAGACACCTCGAAAAATTCTCAAGTTGCGAACTTTGTCTTCCGCAGTTGCGGTCAGATTTTTCGAGTCTTGCCAGCGGAAAACATGTTGGAGAGATAAGCCCAGGGTATCTTGTCTTAGATACCGAAAGACCGACGATCTTGTAGCATGTTCCCATGTCTACGATTTGAGTCCTGAAACCAAGTTATCTTTATTGAAATTTAGCAGGTTTCTGAGTGATCTTGTATTAATTTTTTACGTAAATAGAAGCTGACTTACTCGAAATTAAATAGTTTTGCTACCATTTTAATTGCATAAGTCATTGCTCTATTTTCTTCACATTGATTTGAAGTAATACGTGATTCTGTTAAAATCAAATTGAATTACAGGTGTAGCTCAGGCAGTAAGCGCGTTTGCCTGCTTATACGGAGCTGCACCCAAAGTGTGTACAGTGTAGTGGCAAAAAAAAACCAGGCCGACCCTTGTAGCTGATTTCAGAGCCTTGTTCAGTCCAGAGCACGATAGACTGGTAACTAAAACTTTCGTAATTCGAATCCTGGCTGGGAAGGAAACTTTTTTTTGTTCCTTATTCAAATTTATTCCCAATACTTTTCGATTGCTGGTAAAATTCATGTTCTGGGAATAATAAGTTAATTAAGTAGTAAAATATCGCTGCAATATTAAAAATATTTTTTCATATAGCAGAAGGACAGTGTTTTACGCATACCAATTTTCATTATTGTACAAGATACAGTAATGGAGGAAAAAAATGTTGAATATTTCCAAAAATTTTACTGCTGTAAGCTGTACCTAATCCCTTAAAGAGATTTTCGCTAAAAAAATGTCCTTGCTCGATTTCTAGCAAATACTGTTACTATTTATAATGTACACAAAGATAATGAGGCAGATTTCCTGAAGGTATTGGATTCTTCATATCATTCTCGTTGCATTTTTGTCTTTCAAGACTTCGCAACATCTAGTCTTTCCGGAGGTACATACGATTCTGTATGTGACACACAGAAGATTCCTCTACTTCGCCAAATTACAGAAAATTTCCCTTCTGACCCACTAACGGGATAGGAAAAGACAAAGTGGTGAGCATGTTATGTTCACGTCGGTACCATCACTGGATGGCTCTCTGAATAGGCCTACATGTTTAATATTTTATTGATTTATGTTTAATTTGAGCACAGCTATGTACAGTAAAGTTCTTGTTATGTAAAAAATATCATAACGAAAGAAACGTAGGTCAGATTTTTTAGATGTAATAACTGTTTTCTCTCTGGCGCTCTTATCTGAACATTATTTTATTTTTTTTTTTTTCCGTATTATGTAGTTTAGAGCAGGCTATTTTCTTCAAATAACTCGTCGATACGAAAGTACGATATTAAATTGTTTGCTCAAATATTTCTCTCCACGAAGTTGGCCTGCCTGTCCGCCCGTTCTCTGCAACAGCAGTGCCGCCTGGTGGACAGAGATGTTCATTAGAGAAGGTCATACATCACGGGCGTGGTGAAGACGCTGCAACACGTCTGTCACAACGTCGCTGATTTGTGGACTTGGTGAAACATTGTGAACCTTGGCGCCTGGAGAATAGCTAAAAAAAAAAAAAAAAGTTGTCACTGGGCTTCGAACAGCAATGTGTAGTTACAGTAGGTTATATTTAGTTCGCGTGGCTAAGAAAATCACTTTTAGTTTTTACATACATAAAATGAACTTAGGCCTATGCCAGTTTTAGTATTAAGGTGAAATGATAGTTTAAATACGGTGAAAAACCAGTGAATTTTAATCGTTTTTTTTTTCTTTTAAAATAATCTTTGATATGTGACCCCATTTACTTCGATTGAAATTTCCCGTAGCCCAACTTAATTTTTTTAATGTATTTTCCCTTGAAAATACTCCTTTATTTGTGTAAAATCGATCACATAAAATTTAATGCGCATTTATGGCCTTGTCATATGACGTAGCGCCATTTTTAAAACTGTGCTGCACAGTGTTTTTAAATGACAGTAAACTTTGATTGCAATTTCCCGTAACTTTAGCCTAATTTCTTGTTTCATTCCATATAAAAAGCAGTTATATATCTTCGGAACTATTAATGCTGCTGTACCCGTGTAGGCCTATTGTATAATACTCCAATAGATGGACAGTTTAGTAAAAAATTGTGGGTAGAAACAATTCGTATACTAAGTCAATGGCTGGAATAGGGAATGTGTGAAACTGCCAATCAGATTCGATCACTATACCCGTGTATTGTATAATACTCCAATAGATGGACAGAGAGTTCATCACTGTACCCGTTCTTTGTATAATACTCCAATAGATGGACAATTTAGTAAAAAATTGTGGGCAGAAACAATTCGTATACTAAGTCAATGACTGCACTAGGGAATGTGTGAAACTGCCAATCAAATTTGATCGCTGTGCCCGCACATGGAGCGAACTACGGTCGAGATGGATTAGGTACCTTGAAACGGTATGGCCTTTGGTTTAGGACGGGGTTCGTCTGTATAGCCACAGAGAACATTTCGCAATATTTTACAAAATGCCTGTAGTGTTGCTGTTCTTCTGTTGTTATTATTATTCAGATTTTTTTACCGGTTTTGTAGTTCCTGGTACAGATCATCTTTTCTTTTCCATGAAGGAAATGTATTTACTATACAATGTATATATTTAACCAGAGTATTATATTTGTCATGATTTCTAAGCGTAGTGTTGCTGCTGGAATACAAATACTTTCATTTCATTATTTGTAAGCAATTGTATGCATTTTTGTAAAATAAATGAAACTGAATGGATGCCAACTTAAGTCCACATAGAATCCCAAGGTATCACATATGATACCTAGCATAAAACAAGAATTGAGGTCATGATAAAAATTTTGATTGGTTAGTGTTTGTCTTTGTATCGCCAATTATCCAATAAATATTTTAACATTTTTTTTTACGATGAAAGAGTAATGGAACGGAGAAAAATTCTCTCCGGCGCCGGGATTTGAACCCGGGTTTTCAGCTCTACGTGCTGATGCTTTATCCACTAAGCCACACCGGATACCACCCCGGCGTCGGACAGAATCGTCACAGATTAAGCTCCAACTCGTGGGTTCCCTCTAGTGGCTTCCCTCTGCACTACGTCATAGATGTCTATGAACGTAGGACCGAAGTCCACACATGTGCTGAGGTGCACTCGTTGTGAGTGACTAGTTGGCCGGGATCCGACGGAATAAGCGCCGTCTTAAATCACGAAGTGATTTACGCAAATCATATATATTATTTTAATGTACCGAAGTACATATGATATTTCCATGCAGATATTCTGCGTCATCATAAATTTGTCTCGGGACTGTAGAGGTTAACTGTGAATTTTACTAAATTGACTTAACTTGTTCTCTTCAAAATCTTCAAATGCTATTTCAGATGTTATTAAATGTGATTTGAGTTATAAGACGTTTTTGTCACTTAGAATATTCGTTTTTTCCTTCAGAACACCATTAAAAAGTACATGAAATTTTGCTGTATTAACATGTAGGTAAATAAAATTGTTTTCTTTATAATAAACAGTGTTTAGTTCTTATTGTTACAAATTGTACGTATCTCAGCTGTGCTAAGTTTTTCCTCCTAAGCGGCAGCCATTTTGTGTTGACAGTTTTCACTCCGATATAAATTTAATGACAAGTAGGTCTTGTTATTCGAGATTAGAACAGGTAAGAGGATCGCAAGGATGCTCCAAGGAGAATGGGAACCGCCTTCAGAAACTCGGGAAATCGGATGTGCCATGGGAACACCGTAATGAGCTCACGAACGCAGACGGGCTGTGTAACACGGGTTGCATCTACTCCCCTGCCGACTCTCGTTCTTTAGCGGCGATACCTCTGTGTATTCCATTAACTGGAGTACAGATTCGGGTTTTGTGATGGGTTTACTTTATCGACGATATGGCTGAGTATTAGTTTATAGAGCTGGCTGAGAAATGGCGCAGACGAGGATGTATTTTAAGAAAGTGTAGCGAGCTCTGTTTTTGGAGAGTCAGTTTTGTGTCCAATAACATTTTATGATCCACTTTATTTGTCATTTTTCGTTAATCTAACACTGAATACAGACATGAGGTTAGGACTTAATAATGTAAGTAGCAACACATCGATGCGAACTGAAGACTTTAGCCATGGGGGCCGTTATTCAGGCTTCTGTAGACATTCCGAGAATTCTACTCCTTTTTGTTTTACACTTCTTTGCTGACCACCGATGTAGCTCAGTGGTACTTGTGGTCTGTTGCTACTCTCAGGCGTAGGTTCGAGTCCTTCTTAGTTTGATTATCTGGTTGGGTTAATTTTTTCTTAAATTTTCTCCAACTGTAAGACGAATGACAGGTAATCTAGTAGTTAGGGCTCGGAAGTTTATGCTTTTGCATACTTTTCCCCGGAGGATATAGTTATATAATTACGCATTATCTGTATGAATTATTTTGAGTTTATTAAGGGATTAGGTACAGCATACAGCAGTAAAATGTTTGGAAATATTCAACATTTTTTTTCCTTCATTACTGTAGTTTGTACAATAATGAAAATTGGTATGTGTAAAACACTGTCGTTCTGCTATATGAAAAAAATATTTTTACGATTAAAAAAATTTATATATATTATATATATATATATTTTTTTTTTCAAATTTCAAAACGGTGGTACTTCACTGTGCAGTGATGAAGCGTTTCCTTCATAACTCATAAACTTGTTAACTTTTTCTTGTTCTCTCCCTTTTATTTTATTGCTGAAACTCATGTTCAGATCTTTCAACTACGTTCCTTAATAAATAATATTTTTTTTTATTTTGTGTTAGAAGAATATTCTAATATTTGACCATTTTTTAAAATGAATTTATTTCTTATCAGACAATCTATCAAAGGTAGAGAAGTGATTTTGCATCATATTGTAGATATGACATGCATTAGTACACAAAAAATTTCATCACAGCATGTTGGATAGTTTTTTAATTATGAGGGAAACACTTCATCACTGCACAGTGATGTTTGAAAATAAATAAATAAATAGTTAAATAAATTTTTAATCGTAAAAATATGTTTATCATATACTAATTTTCATTATTGTACAAGATACAGTAATGGAGGGAAAAAATGTTGAATATTTCCAAAATTTTACTCCTTTAAGCTGTGCCTAACCCTTAAGCATGGTTTTATATTGTATATTTTGTGTTTGATATTTATTTATACTAAATTACTTATACAGAAGATAAAAATCGGAACACCCGTATAGGCAAAGCTCGTGTTCGAGAGTAGTTCAATTTAAAATAAGAATTACGAAAGTTAATACCAAAGTTAGTATAGAAAAATAGGGTAAATGGTAAAGAGAAAAGTGACTAACACTCGTTTAAAAAATCCTGAATACAGTCTCGAAAGATAATCCTGCATCTGCGAAATAATTTACATAATTTAAATATGCCCCAATAAACTTGTGTGAGGTGGAAAGGAGTTTTCGTGATACAAATGGATCTTCAGGGACAATAGATGCGGTTTCTTAATTGAAAACAGCTACGGGTTGATCGTGAACTGCAACTCTTTGTTGATTTTTAGACAACAAAAGCACCTCAACCTCTAAGAAATAATATAAGTTCATACTTAACTTAATTTTTCTTAATTTTTAGTGCATATTTAATGACATTTTTGAACTTTGTAAGAGCATATTTGATGCATATTTAGTAGTTTTTAAGGGGCCCTACTCATAGCGAATCCTCGGCCTCATCTCTCCAGGATACGACCCCGCTACCACAAATTCTATCGACACCAGATAACTTGTAGCTGATACAAAGTTGTTAAATAGCCGATTTGAAATAGGAATTCTCTTTTCCTAATATTTTCTTCTTCTCTCCTATCCTCTTACCTTTTATGTTCTTTATCTTTTTTTTTCGTCTTCACCTTCTCATCATCCTGCTCTCCTCTCTTCTTATATCCTCTCCTCCCCTCCCCTTCTCTCCTTTCATCTCCATCCCTTTCCTCTTCTCTTCTCTTCTCTTCTCTTCTCTTCTCTTCTCTTCTCTTCTCTTCTCTTCTCTTCTCTTCTCTTCTCTTCTCTTCTCTCCTCTCCTCTCCTCTCCTCTCCTCTCCTCTCCTATCCTCTTTCGTCCACCTTTTCTCCCTCCCTCTTTAAATTCTCTTTCTCCTTTCTTCAAGTATTTCTGTTTCCTATAACATAGGCTACTACTTCAATTCTCCATTTTTCTCCTATCTGAATATCTTAGCTTAACTTTAAAATATTATTATACAGTTAAATTCGCAGTAACAGTCATATGCATTTCAAGCATAATAAAATCAATGTATAGTGAAATCTAAAACCAGTATATCAAACGCATTTTGTGAAGTTGTCTTGAAAACAGAACAATCGGTAGTAAACAGTATAGAATCGTTAAAGAACACAATCCCCCTTAATGTAGAATGGTGTGAAAAATCCTATAATCAGTCAGTGACAGAATAAATGGAAGAGTGTACAATGCGCATTTCACAACTGTGACATTTAAAAGGCTGTAGAATGTTTTATGGTGCTTTGTTATGTTTTCATTTTTTTTTTTTTTCCTGTCAGTTGTCTGTTCCTCTTGATGTGTCGATAGGAATTGGCAATAGAAAGACTGAACAGCTATGTGCTTTGTTTCGTTGTTATGTACAGATGAGGCTAAAAGTTTTAAAAAAATTCTAAACACAACCGTTAACAACCTGATGATCAAAGTTCGAATCATGGCGAATCCAAAAAATGATATTTTAGTGAAGGAAAACGCTGTTGGGACGGGGTTTGGTTTTGGTATCTCAGTTTCCCCTTTCAGTTATATTGTTTCTCTCCTGTTTCCTGCGAATTAAAGATAATCTCAGGATGGTGGATTACGTCTCATTCTAGTAACCGTGAGCGGATTAATCAAACATCGTATTGAGAAACTATGAAAAATAAAATTTTGTAGATTTTGGAGGCGCAAAGGAGTGACTATGCAGCTGATACTGTTAAACACATACGAAAAAGATATGCTATTCTCGCAATTTCATGCGGACGAAAAATGTACTCTTGGTATTAATCAGTCTGCAAAAGTTGATTGTCAGTTCCCAGTTGATTCGGGTTTCGGTTAACGTTTCATCAGTCGGTGGTTAGGAGTTATTAGTTAAAATCAATATATACTGTACGGGTAACTGAATAGTGTGATCCCAAAACACGACTAGTCCATTTGATTATTTTTATGATTCATGCCTACATATACAGGGTGATACATGAAGTTCTCCCCCGGTTTATGGAGGTGATTCCTGAGGTTATTTGGAACAAAAAAGTAAATAAATTAATGGGATAGCATTCATAATTACGGAGTTATAGTAATTTAAAAACGGCAGAAAACAACTTCTATTTCAGCATTTCACTACCTTACAAAAATTCAAAAAATAATAAAAATAAAACTGATTGTTTATGTATCAGTCCCTTTCATTTAGAGTGGATTTAAATTACATTTTTGCAAATGCCTTCCTGAATCTGAAGACAACGGTCCGCACGGGTGTGAACCGCACTTGTAGCATTTCGCAGCTCCACACGTTTCTTCCTTATTGTCGCCGCGGCATTCAGAATACGTTGACGCAACTCTCTGCGTGTTTGTACCTTAAACCAGGGGTTCCCAACCGGTGTGTCGCGCAACTCCATTGAGTGTGTCGCGAAATTTTGGAATTGAAACATAATTTGTATGACATCCAGAATGTCTCTTTACAACGCACTTTTTATTTGCAACGAAGTCTTTGACATGGTACATTTTGTTTTCAGACAGACTGTACCAATGAAACGTGAACACCTGCAACAATGCTCAGTTCAGTTTTTCCACCATAAGGCCACGTAGAGAGAAACTCTGTGCAACCCACCAAGCGCAGACTTCTCTTTCATTGTTCCTTTCTCTCATCTCCTCTTTCTTAGTCCCTTATTTTTCTCCTCATCTTCTCTTTCTTTGTTCCTTTCTCTCTCCACCTTCTCCCCTTTCTTAGTCCTTTATTTTTCTCCTCATCTTCTCTTTCTTTGTTCCTTTCTCTCTTCATCTTCTTCTCTTTCTTTCTCTCTTATTTTTCTCCTCATTTTTCTTTGTTCCTTTCTCTCTTCTTTTCCTCTTTCTTTGTCTCTTATTTTTCTCATCTTTTCTTTCTTTATTCCTTTCTCTCTTCATCTTCTTCTCTTAGTCTTTCATTTTTCTCCACATCTTCTCTTTCTTTGTTCCTTTCTCTCTTCTTTTCCTCTTTCTTTGTCTCTTATTTTTCTCATCTTTTCTTTCTTTATTCCTTTCTCTCTTTATCTTCTTCTCTTAGTCCTTCATTTTTCTCCACATCTTCTCTTTCTTTATTCGTTTCTTTCTTCATCTTCTTCTCTTAGTCCTTCATTTTTCTCCACATCTTCTCTTTCTTTATTCCTTTCTCTCTTCATCTTCTTCTCTTTCTTAGTCCTTTATTTTTCTCCTCATCTTCTCTTTCTTTGTTCCTTTCTTTCTTCATCTTCTCTTTCTTTATCCCTTATTTTTCTCCTCAACTTCTCTTTCATTGTTCCTTCCTCTCTTCATCTTCTTCTATTTCTTAGTCCCTTATTTTTCTTCTCATATTGTCATTCTTTGTTCTTTTCTCTCTTCGTATTTTTCTCCTCATCTCTTTATTTACCCTTTCCTCTCGTTATCTTCTCCTCTTTCTTTGTCCCGTATCTTCCTCATCTTTTTTCTTATTCGCTTCTTTTTCCCATCTTTTATTTCTTTTTCCTCATTTCTCTCTGATCTTTTCCTCCTCCATTTTCCCCCATTTGTCATTTTTCTCTTCCTTTTCTATAGTTCCCCTTCATCTTCATCTAATTTTCTTTTCCCCTTTTCTCTTTCATCTTTTTCCCTCCTTTTCTTCGTGGTTCTGTCCTTTCATCTTTCTTTTTTCCAGCTTGTCTTCCTATTTTTTTATTCACCTTTATTCGCTTTTCCCATTCTCTCTCTCATCTTATGTTTTCCCTTCTTTGTCTCCCGGAGCCTCAGTCGGCTGAGGCGCTTGTCTGCCGATCCGGAGTTGCGTTCGGGCGCGGGTTCGATTCCTGCTTGGACTCATTATCTGGTTGGATTTTTCCCAAGGTTTCTCCAACTATAAGACTAATGTCAGGTAATCTGTAGCGAATCCTCGGTCTCACCTCTCCAAATACTATCTCGCTATCACCAATTCCATCGACGCTAAATAACCCAGTAGTTGATACATCGTCGTTAAATAAGCAAGTAAAAACACTTAATCTTCCTGTCTTTTCATTTCCCCTTTTCCTCATCTTCTTTTCTTTTCCCCTTTTTCATTTTAATTTTCTTTTACCTTTTGTCTCTGTTTTCATTTTCCCCTTATTTTCCTCCTCATCTTTTTCCTCTTGCTATTTTCATTTTCTTCTCCCCTTTCCTTTTCATTTTCTCCTCTCCCATTTCATCTCCTTTTCCTCCTGATGTTTTAATTTTCATCCTCCTCATCTTATCTTTATTCTCTTTTATTTTTATATTATTTCTTTTTCATCCCCTCTCCCGTTTTCTCTCCTTTTCCTCCCTTTGTTTCCATTTCTTCCTTCTTCTGTTCGTCATATTTGTGACACTATGTAGTTGGTGTTTTCCTTTAAGAATAGTTTGACGACTGCCTTCCCTCGTGAATTCACAGAGTGCGGAAATGGAACGACTTGAACACAGTCTGGAACATTCCATCCCTTTCTCCAATTCTCTTTCCTAGTCAAACACATTTCAGTGTTTTCTTATAAACTATAAAAGGTGGATTATTTACATTGTTTACTATTTTCCATTCAAAGGCTGATCCCATGTCTCTCAAGCAATATGAACTGGATTATTTACATTGTTTACTATGTCCCATTCAAAGGCTGATCCCACATCTGGCCCCTTGAACTGAACTTTCGTACTCTCTACCCCCGCATCCCGTACTGGAGAATAGACCTGTTTATCTGGACTGCAGAACTTGGAACTGTATAGTAACTGACAAAATAATATTGCCATACAGTAACTAACAAATATATTGGCAATTTAAGTATTTTAAAAATGGAGTAACCGCAATAAAATTGGCTTGTAATGGTGTTATGACTTCAATAACTTGGGAGAAAATGTTAAGGAATTTTTTCGTATGTGCAAGAGGATGTAAATCGTACAGTGATAGACACCATGTGCCTGAACTAGGGTATGAAGTCTGATATTCTCTTTTAAAATTTCCCATTTTAAAGCATAAAAAGTTTAAACCAGAGCCTTCTTCAGTTACAAGCCGGTGCCATACGTCGGCAACACTGTAATTAACTGTCAAGCGGAGGCCTAGGATACAGAACAGAGTTTGTGGTAATGTCTATTTTCAGTATAAATTAATATTACAATATAAGTGTGTGTCGATGGAATTATGTTCGCAGTCGTACCAAACGTTAATTGTTGATGTATTATAAACTAAGTGCGTGTTGGTGATAAAACAAGACAATAAATGAAAATTTGGCTGCAGTCTTTGGCAATTTTTACGGTTATTAATAATTACAAAGTGATTGACAATTCCTCTAAATATTAAATATTGTATAGACTACATTTTTATAGTCTTACTTGTGGTTTGTGGTGTATCAGAATTCTAACCAAATTGTTGGGTCTCGCCTACTATATAAATAAAGTTACGCCGTTGATTTTTAAGTTCATTGTAAATAGCTGTTTTGTGATCCCATAAATTTTGCAGTTTTGTTGAAGATTCGAAATGCCTGCTATACGTCAGAACTACTTTTAATTTGTAGATGCGTACACTCGCTTTGTTGGTTTTCAAGGTTTGTTTATTAATATGATTCCTTTTGTAATGAATTAGTTATAAACATGTTTCTTTTCACTTCTTATTTACAGCAGTTGAAGTTCATTGAGTTTACGCAAATTGGCACACACTTAATAGATAATGATGTGTTTTGTTACGTATTGTTGAAGGTATGTTTCTACATTTTTTCATAGATCTTTATATTTGGCCTAACTGTATTTACATCCTCATGCTTTATTATAATTTCAATAGTTTCCTTTGTTTACATTTTTATTTTATTAGCATAATTCACATTCTTAGCTTAGCTTAAAATTACATTTTAAAAAGTTTATAACAAATAATCTAGGATAACAATATTGTTATGGTGACTTGCCAGGTTCAAACTAAAACTGGCTTCCTGGGCATCTGTTACATTTATAGAAAAGCACGACATCACATTAAATTAAAATGTATAGGCCCTATGATATCCTAGTCCTTTCACGTCAGAGGTGAAACAACATAAAGCGGCAAAACATGTCAATTTACTAGCCACAAATTTGCTAATTGACTGGAACTTAAGAATACTGAGTAAGAACTTACGTTTTTATTGCATTATTGATTTTATTATTTTCGGTGCAAGGAATATCTTTTTAATTTTTTTTATTCAATTACCTTTGTACAATCGATAAAAACATATTTCTTTGTAATTATTTTAAGTGGCAGTTTTTGTATGTATGTAGCCCACTTACGCCGTATTCTAAAGTATAGCTAATTGATTGCAATAAAACACTATTTTCGAATCCGTAATAATTTACATCACTACTCCGAATCTTGATCTTACCTTTGTGCATAAAGTAATATTAAAAAAATACACGTTACGTACAACGAAAGCAATAAGAAAGCACAATTACATCAATGTCACTTCAGAATCTCCCGCCTCCACCTAGCGTTGCCAAACTTACCCATGTTCCGGCTTGTAACTGAAGAATGCTCTGGTTTAAACAGATGTTTTCATAACCGGTAATTAAATTTTAGAATCCTTTAAGCAAATTGTTGCTTACTCGTATTAATTAACCATCAGCTGTTGTCATTTCTAAATATGATGCATACAAATGTATTTTCTTTCGAACTACTAACTTTACTGAAAGTAATGGACTCTTACTTTACTATCCGTGATTGATTGATTATAATGTAGACTCAAAGAACAAAAGCTTTTTTTTATATATTCACAAAGAAACTTATATACCAGTAATATCATAGCAACATGATTTAAACCGTCATTACACATTGATCATTTAAGAAATAAATTAAGATTTTACATACGCGTTTAATATATAAAATTAAAAATATGCTATTAATTTATTTCTTATTTATTTATTTATGTATTTATTTATTTATTATAATTAAATTAAATTACGATCGTCTAAAAATACTATGCAATACTCGTGGTAAGTGCATTGCAGAATCTCGGAAGTAGAAAATGACTCGATTTCATCTTTTTTTTTTTTTCTTTCAAACTTTTCCTCGATTCTGTAATAACGCACTTACCACACATGTATCTCAATATATTATTCCTTCGCATCTATTGTCCATTGTTTTTCAAAATCTTCGACTCAATTTTCCCAACGACGCAGATACACAAAGTAATCTAAATTAAAGTACCCATATTACAGATCATGGAAGCCCACATAGTAGTGAGAGTTGATGCCTCCCACTGTTGAAATCAGTCCTGCCTACAGCGTTAACCTTCAAGGAAATTCTTGTTAACTCTTTCTGTTATAGTAAAGGCAGAAGAAATAGGCGGGTTTTTGGTCTTGTGCGAAAACTACTCGCACCACACTTTATCTAGCGGTTTATGACCTGAACAAAGAGACCTTCCTGTCGCTGCATTCGTCTGTGATATTACTGTGTTGAAGCTTGTTCATAAATATATATGTAATAATAAACAGTATTTAAAAATACTAATCATTCAAGTAATCGCTATCATGTCTCAGTCAAGCTCTGATATCAGAAGCCATTAGGCATTATTATTTGTCAAGTGTACTGTTTCTCGAAAGAACTTAAAGATTGTGAGGGCATTAAAAGTGCCCTATCTTTAACGCAGATAGCCACTGCCAAGGCGTGTAGTGTTTCTCTACGATTGGTTCAGAAAATTTGCGCAGAATGATTTTTTTTTAGTCGTACTTATTGTGTTATTTGTTTTGTTAAGCTAATCCATTCTTAAGTGTGCTTCTAATACGGAAGTATTTTCTTACTACGAAACTCGTTCATGTTATAGTAAGTGTACAGTGTCTACACACAGCAAAAATATATTAATTTTTTGCACTTTAATTTTCAATTTTCTCATGATTCACAAAGTTGATAACTGTATAATCATTATTTAGTATTTACTATTTCAATACAATATTCTGAAAATACATAAAAACAAAATATTTGTGTGTAATGCTAAATAATTTATTTCTCGTATTAGGTTTACATTACTAAATAACAATTATTACATGGATAACTTGCGAAATATTAATAGTAATAATAATAATAATAATAATAATAATAATATCATCTGAAGTCTGATTAGTGTATGCGATGTATGCAATGGAGGGAGAAAGAGAACTGGCCACCATAATCCATTATCTCCTGGCTTAGTTACCTCATGTGTGTTGCCTTATTGTTGTCACGTATGAGTTTCAGACCTGTGTTCGGACAATTGACTAAACAAAACAACAATATTCAGTAAGCCAGGTATTTGTAATTACTAGAAATCACGTTATTATTTTATTTGTTCTTTTAAGTTTTCCTATAGTGCAAAAATGTGTTAATGGAAGAGTAAGTTATTTGGGACAGGACCATACACCAAACCGGTTCTGAGGGGTATAGGAGTCGGGGTGTGAATGAGGGATTCGCCATACCCGCCTATTTCTTCTGCCTCTGATAGAAGCTGAGTGAACGTCAGGGGCATAATGCGGCAGGAAGGATTACATTAAAGGAGAAAATTCATGACCCCCATCGGGAATCGAACCCGCGACCTTCCGGCACGCAACGTTACGCCTTAACCGTGACGCTGTCGTGCGTCCCTGGTGTAACAACGAATAAACACAGCTTCCTTGGAACAATATTAAAGCGGGAAATTAAATCAGTTATGTTGCTTGTTATGTGCGAATAAAGGCACTAGTCTTCGCCTCTATTTTAATGCTGGCTCCGACCTCAAGGGGAACACATGACGGTGTCACAAACAGCGCCCTAAGGCGCCACACTAAACGCCCGGCCAGCCGTCAGCACGAGGTGGTGCAATCGATACGAGTGAATGGTGGCCTAAGTTCAGGAGATGGATTGAGTCACCATACTGTACCGACCGGCTCATGAAAGCTGCAGCAAGTCACGTGTACACTTCTACTAACAGCAGTCGAAGCAATAGCGTATAGCATTGCTTGTCGTTGCATGTGAAGTGCGTGGGTTCATTGTCGATCGAGGCCAATAGAATTTTAAGGGCGATAAAAAGTTTTAATCAGAAGGGAAGTAGAGATGGACTTTTTGGGAAGAAAATCGACGAACATTATGATAAATTGAGACCGATCCACAATAAACCTGGAACGATAAACAGAAAACAATGAACATGAAAGTGACGATTTTTTATTCACATTAAACCGAGAACGGAAACAGCTATGTATATCGATATGTACAGGGACATCATTTTATTTTTACTAACGTTTCTAATATTAACCTTGCTATACCTTTGGATTAACGGTTGAGAACCGGAAACACCGTTTCCTACCTCCTTCCACGACTGGAGTTTGATAAGACTGGCGAAAAATGCAAACAAATCATTTTACTAGGTATAGGGGGGAAGAAAAGTAGTTCATACATTTACGTAAACTAGGAAATATCGTGATTTTGAGTTTGATAATTTTCTTTACGTTTTTGTTTAATCAAAATACGGTACCGTATTAACAATAACTGTTTTTACTCACGAACTGAGCTATCCATTCGGAGTATATTCATTATGCAGTGTATATTATACTGCCTACAGCACATTAGTGTACAATATAGAGAATCAAGTTAAATTGAAAAATAATCATAATATGGATATTTAAACACATTTCTGAAAATGGTGGCCCTACATTTCGTTATGTGCATATTATCGCACTATAGACTATTGTACCTAGTTCCAATTACCAGTTTCGTCCTTCGTACTAGTAACTCATGTTGAAATAATTCTGTACCTACTCTATAAAAGAGTATCTTACGTACTGTAAATTCAGTCTTCACTTCTGCCCGATCCCAAAAAATATAATATTACTCAGACATGCTATCTACTCTCCGTCCAAGTGATTTTGTCGCGTAGTCGTAGAAAGGGGAGAAATCTCGTGACAGTTACTTATCGAGGCCCTTTTATTTAAGTTATTTTAACAGTTGTATAATATTACGTAGACGTCCAATTCCTAACAGAAATTAATGTTTTCAGAAAAGAGCCCAGCCACTAGCCTTTACAGAGAGGCGAGCAGAAGCGGGTGGGGGAAACCGGGATGCGACTTAGGCATCCGTTGATGACAGTACCTGTGCGAAAATATGATTCAATATTGAAAGCTCCTTCGTCACTGGAAAACGCGAACATATTTCTGGAACGTACTATACTCACTAACTCAGTACTGTTTACTATGTTCGGAAGGCGACTTTCGCAGCATACGCGACCTTGGTTCTGTGTGGAGAACGATTGGAAGTTTACTAGTAGAGGGGGTGGGAGTGAAGTAGCCTACATTCAAAAACTCGGGTATAATAAAAATTGAAGTAAAAGTAAAATGATGTCCCTGTATTTCAATAACGATATGTAAAGTCGATATTATGCATTGTACTGTTATTTGTGTATAATTGACCAGTGGCGTTATCTCAAGAGTTCAAGTCAGCCAGTACAATCAACTTTAAAATGTATGGCACGGAATGTGTAAGAATTCAATTCTGGTGGTAGTCTTGTCACATATACACGTAACTAGCATAAGCCTATATTGAAAGTGATTCTACTGAATTTCTGAGTTAGTTACAAGGAGTAGATGAAGAAGAAATTGTCACTGCCTCCTTGCTACAAAATATAAGACGACCAAATAGCTTTTTCATGGCAGCAGAATGAATCTATTAGGCTGTGATCGGTAACGAGAAAGTTATAACTTGGCCAGCCTTAATGTTCCCATTCCCGGGCTCCGGCAAGTTTGTCGTTAATTCTGAATGCTCACATTTAATTTACATTTATTTTAACAAATGTTTCGTTCTAGTTGTTTCCGTTCCCGATTCATTATGCGCCAGCCTTGATTGAAAATCATTCTGTTATTGTTGCCCTATAAAGTTTCCGACTTTGCGGACAGATATCTCCTCGATATGTGCTCCAGGGTGTGGATTGGGACTTAAAATGGCGATGACGCTACAGGGACCTTTGATAGACAAAGCAGGAAACAAACGTGGCTGACACAAGCCTAGCTTTTAGTATACCTGGATTTAAATGAGAACGAAGCCTCAGAATATACGGATTGAAAATACTTTTATTTAATTAATTAACTCAAGATTCCTAACAAAGATATAAGTTCAATATGCGCACAATTAACAACGCGACATACGTCATAACGATATTCATTATCAGTCCACACTCTGACAAGAACGTCTGGATAACACTTGCAATAGCTTGTCTGATTCTTTCCTTGAGGGCGGCAAGATTCGGAATGTTTTCTCTGTAAACCTTAATCTTGACATAACCCTAGAGGAAGACGTGTGATAGGGTAAGATCAAGACTTCTTGCGGGCCACGGGTTGAGTGTTCTTCTACCAATCCCCCGCTCTGGAAACCGACGATTCATTCTTCTTGCACACGATTCCAATAGGGAGCGGTGCTCCATCTTGTTGAAAGATGGTCTGAAATCCAGCGTCTTCTATTTGCATGATTCGAGGAAATAGTTCTCTAGGATGTCCATATACAGTATACGCAATGTGATTGATGTTGGCTTCAGCAAAGAAAAAGGGCCCAAAACTATGGTTGTGCATTAGGTCGCACCAAGCGCTGACCTTAGGAGAATCTCGAATGTGTTCATGTGTGACGTATTGATTTTTTGAGCCTCAAATGCGGATGATTTTTCCATGCACTTATTTCAGCATATAAATTTAACAATGACTTTATTATGACAACAATGATAAAATTTATTTGTCTAATGATTAGTACATGTTATTTACAATCATTGACTGAACAACGTTAAAATAAAAACACATGAACGCAATCTTTTTGAGTTACGGTACTGAATTAATAAGAAAAATGATAAAGTTAAGGAATAACTTTGTGACAACAATGACAGGAAATAAAATCAGTTGAACGCAATTTTTACGAGTTCCTGAATTAAATAATAGAGTTTATAGTATAAGAGAGTAAATAAAATATGTTAAAATTGAAGAAAATACATTATAGTTGTATGAGCATTATGTCTGTGGAGCTTCTCTATTTATCATACATGTTTCGGGAATTGCATCCCCGTCATCAGTGATGTCAAGACTTAAGGGGTGTACTATAATCAGTAACATGAACTGCTGCCAGGAAGTCAAGAAGAGGTAAAGGAAACTTTTAATAGAAAAAGGAGCATCTTCTGCGGATCTCTGGAAAAATAAGAAAGAGACTAGTGAAATTCTTTGTGTGAAGTGTGACATTGTATGGGGCAGAAACATGGACATTACGACGAAGTGAAGAGGAGCGAATTCAAGCATTTGAAATGTGGATATGGAGAAGAGTGGAGCGTGTGAAGTGGACAGACAATAAGAAATGAAGCTGTGTTGAAAAGAGTGGATAAAGAAAGGATGATGCTGAAAGTGATCATAAAGAGAAAAAGGAATTGGTTGGGTCACTGGCTGAGAAGAAACTACCTACTGAAGGATGCACTGGAAGGAATGGTGAACGGGAGAAGAGTTCGGGGCAGAAGAAATCAGATGATAGACGACATTAAGATATACAGATCATATGCGGTGACTAAGAGGAAGGCAGAAAATAGGAAAGATTGGAAAAAGCTGGGTTTGCAGTGAAGGAGCTGCTCTGGGGCAGAACACTTGTGTATCTATGTAGACTCTCTCTGGTTTTTGCGCTTCTTAAAAGCATAAAAGCGAATATTCTACCTTCATTACTACCAGCCTTGAAAATAGCCTATTTGATCTAGAACCTTATCTATATCTACTCGTATTCCCTCAGCATTATAACATTTCAAGACCCACTTGAAGCGAAATTCTTCTCATAATATCAGGTATATATTATAGAGAACAGAAAACATGACGGTGATGCCTGATGACGGATAAACGTCCATACCCTTTGTAGTATTTAAATCAATGTCTGGGTTATATGATGTTCTGTAACTCAGAATCTTTCTCGTTATATACACGGCGACCAGTAAATAATGGTGCAGTAACAATATTCGCTGCTGTTCTCTTTTTATGATTGATCCACATTACAACATTTCCTTGCGGTGTTTGAAAAGTTGGCGTCTGAGAGTGTTTTAAAAATAAGAAGAATCTTCTCTGAAAACAAGAGCTTTTTGCTCTGACATTTTAGACGGTATGAGCAGTGACATAGAAGTCTCCATCCAGGCCATTTCGTTATTTCATCGTGTGGACAAAATGGAGATATTCACGTGGAAAGAAACAGAAAAAAGTGCCTGAAATGCTCGACACTGTCCTGTTTTGTACTCTTAATAAATATAACACATAGAAACAATTTGTTGATGTGGAAAGTGTCACACAGCCTGATTGTGACGTCGTTCTAGGTGGTGGCAGTTGCGTCATCCGACAACAGCTGCACACACGAACAAAGTAGTAGGGCTTCTTTTTATGGACACTGTGATTTGTTGCCTGGACGTGGTTCGATTCTTTGTAGACGCGAAATTTTTAGTCCTCAAAACTGCTATGCGTTATTAATGTAATAAAATGCATTATAATCAGTCGTCTTACGTCATGTCAGTGCAATGTTTTATTTATATACGCTTACCAATGCGTTGTTTACGAAATTGTGTTAAAACGAAATTGACAAAAAGAAGTCAGTGTAAATTAATTTTGATGTACAGGGCCACCCATATTTATATCCAACTTTTTATTGCACTGTAGTAGCGTAGTCAGTCAGGTTAAGTGACCCCTTCTACCGCTAAAATATACTGTGTTTCATACCATTTGCAGCACAATGAAGCTTTAACTTTATTTTATTCTCAGTGCGGTCCGAAACATGTGCATTTAATCAGAAAATTTACTACAGAATGTTTTGTATAAAGAAATCAATCTTGAAGCAGTAACCATGGCGACAAGACTGTCTGTGTATGATCGTATCCGAATTGCTGCTCGAATGAAGGTCGGATGATGCTGACGTCGTGCACTTCAGGCGTGACGGTGCACCGCCCCATTTGCATTGATAACACGGGAATGGCTTACCAATGCGTTTCCTGGGACGGTTCATCAGGCGCCGTGGGAATGTCGAGTGGCCTGCAAGAAGCCCAGACTTAACACCGTTGGACTTTTGTCTGTGGGGATACCTGAATGAAAAGGTGTACGCCAGGAAATTTCGGGATGTGATTAGGTACTTTAGAAGCGGTAATTCGATAGTAGTGTAGTCTGGTGCCAAAGATGTGTTTCTGAGGGCAGCACAGAACGTTCACCCACGTCTGGAAAAATATACAGCAACTGCTGGTGTTTAATTTGAATTTTAAGTAATCCTAATGACTGTACTACTATTTCACTCTAATTTGATCCTCTCATGTAATGCCACTTATGTGTAATAAGTAGATGTAAAGTTGGACATAAATATGGATCGCCATGTACATTGCTTATTATATTTCATCATTATAGTTTGTATTGTCGAGTGCATCGTTAGCTGAATGATTAAAGCTCGATTCACATTATACGTCACATCAACGTCGCGTCACGGATCAGCAGCGTTACATCAAAATATTGTACAACGCGTTTTGTATGGTAGCGTTCACATATACAGGCAACGTCACGGACCGTCTGGGATTCTCGAGGAGAATGTTTTGACGTGATGGAACCTGTATGTGGACGGTTTTTTCTGCTAGACAGCTAGACTCTAGCAGGACCGTTACACATTAACAAGTCGTAGCTGCTATGAGAGACAATTAATTGTACTGTAATTTTTAGGATTCATATATAAATGTCTAAGGAAAGCATAGAAAAAATTTGGAATCAAAATCTTTTTTAGACAGTGAGAAAAAAATTACTAACTTCGAAGTCACCCGTTCAAAGTAGACATTGACACTCTCAAAAGTGATAAGCGCCAAACTTTTCACGTTACATGGGGAGTCAAAGCGAGAGACATGTTTAGAAAGAATGAAAATTACTTTTAAAAGAGGCTCATATTCAAAACCTGTACCGGTTTGCGAGTTACGTCGAATTTAATGCGGGGTTTTGCGTGGCAGAATTTCTTAAGCAGAGCGACAACTTTTATCTGCATAAGAAAGTCCGCCACACAAACTCCAGCATTAAACTCGCCGCAACTCGCAAACCGATACAGGTTTTGAATATCAGCCACTTTTAAAAGTAATTTCCATTCTATCTAAACATTTCTCTCGCTTTGAACCCACATCTAACGTGAAAAATAAAAAAGTTTGTCGCTTATCAACTTTCGATATGTCAATGCCTATTTTGAACGGGTGACTTCGAAGTTAGTATTTTTTTTTTCTCACTGTCCATAAAAGATTTTGATTCCAATTTTTTTCTATGCTTTCCTTAGACATTTATATATGAATCCTAAAAATTACAGTGCAATTGATTGTTTCTCATAGGAGCTACGACATTGTTTGAGAGCAATGACTACTTCTCTATTCGTGATGACGCATGCAAACTGACGGTCACTTGCCGTTAAGTGTGAATGAATTTGCATTGGACTTGACGGTGACGGTGATGGTCCTTGACGTTGATGTTCCGTATAATGTGACTCGAGCTTTAAGCTTCGAATTTCGATGGTGGAAAGCCGGTTTCGAGTCCAGTGGGGCTAAGTGGAACTTCTGGTGGACAAATATTCTGTAGAATGGTTGGTTTTCGTTGGGTACCCTCGTTTGCCATACCGGGATTCGACCATTGCTCCACTATCCTTCATCTACTGCTGTGTAAATAGTCTCCCCTGGTGCTCCAAAATCGACGCTACGTCGGGAAGAAGATCATGTTTACGGCTTGGGTAAATTAAATCAAATTCTAATATGTAACTTCATTTGCTTTATTTAACATTTTATATTTAAAACTTAAACCTTTCTTAGTTAAAATGTTAAAACTAGTCTGTTATAAAGTACAATATTACCTCTTTAAAATCATAACACTTGTTAACATTTTAACTAAGTTTTAAGTTTTAAATAATTGTTAACGTGAACAAAATTATACTCGTTTTTTTTCTAGAATAAATTGTTTTTATTTCTGTTTATCTAAGATCGAGTTTCATCGGGACGTGATAGAAATAACACAACATTAAATAATATTGTTACATTAGGAAAGACAAAATCTAATGTAGAGTTAAACAATTTATTTAATTAATTTCTCTGACCCTATTAAGAAAATTATATAGGCTAGTTTTATTTTTCTCTCTTGTACGGAGGAGGAACCCGAAGGCTTACACTGCAGCCTGAGGCTTATTGTGCTTATCACTCCTATTCTGTGAATTATTGGGTAGTCGAACAGCTGTGCTCTTGTACAAGTACAGCACTTCGCACCGTGAACTTAACCCAGGCTATGATATGATGATGATGATATGTGACTTAATGATGACGAAATGAGTCCTAGGTCTTACGTCGAAAGTTACCCAGCAATTCTGTTTAAATCGAAAAAACCCCAACCAGGTAACTTGTTCCAACCAGAATTTTTTTTTGGGTCGGGAGGGGCTTCGATGGACCGGCCTATTCTGGGTCGAATATTGTTCCCTTTGTAACCATTAACAGTAGAGCCAGTTCTATTAAACTTTTAACTGTCAGTTTTGTAATTTTTAGTGGTTTTTTACGACACTTTATCAACTGCTGTGGTTATCTAGTGTCTGAATGATATGAAAATGGCATTGTCAGCGAAATAAGTCCAGAGTCCAGCGCCGAAAATTACCTAAAATTTGCTCTTAAGGGTATACAACGTGAACGACCACAAATATTATTAGAAATGCAGGCTCTAAATTTCTAAAATTTTATAAGAAAATAAACTCACAATTGGACAAAAATTACAAGGTACCACAACAAGACTTAATAGAACTTAAATATCTGATAAAAGTATTAAAAAAAAGTTACTAATAATATTTTTCAAAGTATGAAAAAAACAAACAAAAAAAAATTCTACAATTACATCATTTGGTAACCATAACATTGTTATGGTTTCTCTGACATGTTTAATATTTTTCCTGCATATAATAAACACTTATTTCTGAAAAGTAGACTACTCTCAGACATGTAGACTTGTTTATTTTAATACAATTAATTTTTTATTTGTCCTATATAAAATATATTAAAATTTACATAATGTTTTGTGACCTAATTTTTCTATTTTCAAGGAAATGGGCTTTATTGTAGTCTCCCCTTTGCGTAAATACATGTTAAATCAGTGTACAAAATTTCAGAATTCTATCTCTAATAGTTGTGGAGTTATGTGTAAAATTTTCAAATTTTGGAAAATTTAATTTAAAGTAAAAAATGAATTCTAAAAAATATTAGTAACCTTTTTTACTCTTTCATGAGATATTTAAGTTATAATAAGTCTTGTTGTGGTACCTTGTAATTCTTGTTCAATTGTCAGTTTATTTCCTTATAACATTTTAGAAATTTAGAGCCTGCATTTTCTGATATTTGTGGTCGTTCACGTACAGTACATATACCCTTAAGGGTTGAGAGGAAAACCCCGGAAAAACTTCAACCAGGGAACTTGACCCAACCAGGATGTGAACCTGGGTCCGCTCATTTCACGGTCAGTAATGCTAACGGTTACTCCACAGCGGTGGACCAGTTCTGTAATGCAGAGGTAGCAAAATATATGAAAACGCGCTTTGAATTCTAGAATACAAGGTTCTAATACCAGAAGTGACTAAAGGTAATGGCGGTTGTTCATCTCCAGGCTCTCCATACGAGGATTCTGAATAAGTGAGTGCCAGCTGTTTCCAATCGTTATCCGCAGAACATTGACGGTTGGAGCAGAGTGCACAAGCCAGCCCTCGAGCAGAGATTGCGTGCAATCAGCGCTCTCTGTTGAATATCTGCGAGCTATTTGCCGACTCTGGCTGTATTCGCTACCTTCCACCGAACTACTGGCCTTCGGCTACAAGAGCGGGCGATCTTGACTTGTGTACTTATCAGAGTACAATGCATCGTGCCAAGTTGATGGTCAGTTTCTTTTGTTAGGAGCCATTGTCTAGGAAAACTGCACTTTTAGGACGAAGCAGTTAAAGACTACATTGTATTGCACTCGAAGTTTAAATTTTTATGAACGAAAATTCTCGGAAGTAGCGGTCCATACGTTAAACAATCACGTAATTTTTCATCGATGTAGTTTAGGGGTAACAAACGGGAGCAGCGTTCATAGGTTGCGACCGGACATGGGTTCGAATTAGAGATGAACAAAACTAACTACCGCTCTCGCTCGCTGTGTTCGTTGCATTTGTCTTTCGAGTCTCGTCTCGTCATTCTCGTGCGCTTCGAATCTCGCTCATCATTCTCGAAATAGCATTTGGTAGATACACACACGCACCCCCCCCCCTCCATTTACTGGGTCAGGATACCGGCCACTGCGAGACACCACACACACTGGGACAATGGACAGATAACAAGTCCCCGTGAAGAGGTCCGAATTAAATTCCCTGACTTCACGACCGGGGATCGAACCCGGGCCACCTTGATCAGGAGTCCAGCACGCTACCTCGAGACCAAGGGGGCGGAATTCATAATGTCTTAGTATTTTTTTTTTATTTTGTTTAGGGATGTAACTGATGATTTTCAGCATCTAATGACGTTCTTTTAACTCTCTTCTGGTTGGTTTACAATTGATTGCAAATTGTTCTTTGATTTCTGTTGCAAGTAACCTCTCATTTTCTTTTTCTGACTAATTTGCTGGCTTTAAAATTAAAAAAAAAAAATACCGGCTAACCGATAACTGATTATTATGATTATGATTTCTATGTCAATCAAACTATCTTGAATATTGTCGACCTCTTTTCAAACAATCACAGATATTAACTGTCATATATATATATATATATATATATATATATATATATATATATATATATACGACCTAGTCCTTTACACTCGACAAAATATAGACAGTTACTCATTAGGGGAGAGTTGGGTAGTATCGGACATCGGGTAATATCGGACAGTGCGTTTCTTTCATCTACCACAGATGGTAGTACCTGAATGACGTGGTTACGTAACTGTATGCGACATCACAGAAACGTAACCTTGTCATTCAGGTACTATCATCTGGTTGTAGATGAAAGAAACTCACTGTCCGATATTCCCCGATGTCCGATACTACCCAACTCTCCCCTAATAGCCAATATATATGCTCATGAAATTAGAAATAGTGAACAAATTAATATTTCATACTGTAGATTACTTAAAACTAGTACAAATTTTTCTGTCATGGGGATGAAATTATATAATAAGCTTCCCAGTCAATATTATAAGTTACCAACCAATAGTTTTAAAGCTAGGTTTTATAATTGCCTTTTAATTAATCCTTTCTACTCTGTAGATGAGTTTCTTAACATAAATTCATACGAAATTGTTTTTTAATAAATGAAGTTATTTATATTTAGTTACAATTATTACATTAAGAGTGAAGTGTTTTCATTAATTTTAGAGTTTCAAAATGTTTTGTGTTTTCATTCTAATTAAACTTAACTGTTTTCAATTATATATGTATTTTCAAATGTATGTTTTTTTTTTCCTCCCTTCTATATTGTGACGAAGCCTATCACTGTATGTTTAATGGCTTAATAAATTGACTGTAGTTTGTATCCTGGTAAAGAAACATTTAGCACAGACATACGGCTGACAAATGTGTACAATTTTTTTTTTTGTGCGAGATCGTGCGTATTTGCTTGTTTTCCGCACAGAACCAATACGCGGTAAGTGTGAAATACCACATTCAGTATTCCCAACGTAATACACATAACAATTTCCCTCTTCTTACCGCTTAAGCGCGACATTCATTTTACTGCTTTAGGCTTTTAACATATTATTTTTAGAGACGTTTAACATAGTAATAATTATAAATTGGAAACTTATCACTGCAATTTCACCTAAATTGCAATGTTAATTATTGTTTTTAAATATTTGCAAAAATTAAGTAAAGTCTACTACTCCACGAAACTTATTGCATTTCTGATACAAGTAACATTAAGGAAGCCGTGAAAAAATCAACAAGATTCCAGATGCCGATGTTATTACTGCAACATGTTATATAAATAATTTTGTTAAAATATTAAAATGAAGAATAAATCATTACATAACCTTACCGTTTGTTTTACGTTCGCATTTATAGACTGAGGGAAAAAAAAAAGACAGACTTATATCACGGCCTGCTGGAGTATAGTAAACACAGAAAACATTTTACAGCAACAATGTTGAAGAAAGATATTTTGGTTTTCCGAAGTTGCCGCCATTAAACAGAAACTAACATGGAGATTGCAACTAATTAGAAATTCGTCTTTCAGGTATTTAATAAACGATCTTCGCACAAAATAATGTACGATACACGAGCGGAGCGGTATGTTTGTTTTCATGTTCTCGGAAATTAAAAAAGCTTAACTACGTTTCGCTTTTTCAATCTTTTCCTCGAACATGAAAACGTCAACATACCGCTATTGTAACGTATATTACTATTGTAATTAATATTGCGTTCTTAATTGAACTTAACTACAGTGTCGTAGCTAATATTAGCAGGATTTCTACTGTATCTTCTTTTTACTACTGTATCTTCTTTTTATATTGCTTGTATTATTTTATTTGTATTTCTCTTTGTTTGTTTTGTAATTATATTTCTTTATTCTGTATATTTGAAATAAATAAATAAATAAATAAATAAAATTTCGTTTCCTAGCGGCTACGTGTACAATAATTTTAACATAGACATAAGAAGTCCGACTCTATGGCTGAATTGTAATTAATAATATACATAAAATGAACTCAGCGGCGATTTTATAATCTCTGGACTAGGAACGTAATACGCCCTTCATGTTATGTATTTCCTAGCCTGCTAACAGAGTTGTACCTGGCTGCCTGGACCGTATCGCACCTGTAAGCTAATTTCCTGGTCTCGCTAATGCTCTCTCCTCCACTAAGCTGATGTAGATATCACAGATTATAACCCCTCGCTGAGATATATAGACATAAAGCTAGACGACGCGCCAACATTTTCGTACTGATTTTTTAATAAGAGCTTTTTGTTTTTAATATTCGTATATACGACAAAGAGAGAGTTTTTGTGAAATGTTGGTTCTCTATATCTGATGTCCTTCCTTCGAATACAAAAGACAGAAGTTCAAGTACTGTTTTCCGAGACGTCTGTCTGGCCTGTTTATTTGGCTTTCGTTCGTCTGATACTTCTCCATTCTGAGGATGGTCGCTGTGAAATTCACCATGTATAAGCCAGCCAGTCATTGTTTCAAATGGACTTTTTATTCCTAAATTATTCCGTAAGATTTCAGCTTTATTCTTATCCTCTGTTGTTATTCTAGTGATCCTCAGAAATATCATCTCAGATGCTGGAATTAGACTCTGTTTGCCATGTCCCACATTTTTATATTCTAGAGGTGAGCTGTAATTGCTATCATCATGTGAAACTTCACTATCGATTCTAGTATTAGATTTTTATTGTTTTTACAATTTCGCACTTGTAATTCCCTGTATTTTATTATGTTTTGAATTGTATTAATTATTACAGTCAGTGGCGTGCGTCACAAGAGCACGTGAACACCTTGTTTCCATTAATGCACGACTAGTTTTATTATTTAATACCGTATTGACGTAGTGGGGATGTATAATATCAGAATCGAGTATTGTAAACTTCCCGCATCTTGCATAAACTTCTTATGTAAACTTGGCAACATGCGTTCACGTACAAGCCGTGCTCTTTTCAAGAAGGTTACAGGAATTTCACGCATGCGCGGGAGAATATTGTCTTTCGCTGGTCGCTTATGACTCGTCAAGAGAACAAAGCGTTAAGTGAACAGTGAATCTATCCTACAGATGTCAGTTGCATCGATGCCTATCGTTCACGTGCTATATCTCGAGGTGGAAATTTAATAATCTGTATTTTAGCCTGTAGGTGTCAGCATTTCTCACTGTCGGAACGTTTACTTTATATGGATGTGTGTACAGTGCTGCTACGAGAGTGTAGTTTGTGATTTACTATACTTTAATGTTAGCATAATAGCATAGTTTGGCTTTCAAACACATGCTGGTTGAATGTGATAGTGGTATGAATTTAAATATCTGTATGGTGGTGTATATTATTTAAGAATAATATTTACTGGCGTGTATTTATAGTAATCAACCTATCGAATGGGATTACAGTATACTGGTATAGGCTACAGTGTATCAGTGTGTTGTGAACCAAAATATATTACTGAACACACGCTTTTGTAAATAACTGCATTCTGGTATATATTAATTTTTAACAAACGTAAACAATGAATTCTGTTCAAGCAATTTTGAACAGTAAGGAACTGGGTAAACTGGCTTACCAGGAAAAATTAGAAATAAAAAGACTGGGTTTCATTATTATTATTATTATTATTATTATTATTATTATTATTATTATTATTATTATTATTATTATTATTATTATTTGATTTTATATACGGTTTTTTATAGTGAAACATTGGAATCAGGACATTTCATATTCTCTTCGATTTTGGAACACAAAATTGTGAACACACACAATATTTTATCACGAGCCGCCACTGACTACAGTATATTCACACATTACTCTGCATGTTTCCTTCACGCCAAAATAATATCTTATCTGTAGATGACGTCACAGAGGACTACTTAAGTCTAATACAATGTAATAAAGCTTTATTAACAAATTGTACCAGTGCTCTTAAACAATAGAAAGCCAGCTAAAATCTGAATACAGATTTGAAAAATTCGTGTTTGCCTATGTACAGGTGATCCGTTTAGGTATGGATAAAATAAAAACACCGTAAAACATTTACTACTGAACTTTATTTGTTGAAACTTTGTGCTTACAACACTGAAAGATGGGAGATTCCTCAGAGCTCAACATGACTTCCATTGCGCACCCTGCACAACTCATAACGGTGATGCAATTCAGCCCATGTCCGTTGTAACATAAGAGGGGTGATTTGTTAAAAAGTTTGAGTAATTTTTAATCTTAGATCATCAATGTTCTTGGGTTTCTGTGAATAGACTATGTCTTTAACAAAACCCACACGAAGAATCCAGGAGGGATTAGATCTGGGGAGTTTGGGGGCCAAGCAATTGGTCCACCACGACCACACATACCACTGAAAGTGGCATTTAGAAAATTACGAACCTCCCATGCCCAGTGAAGGGGTGCACCATCTTGCTGGAATAGTACAATGTTCATATTATTGTCCTCCTCAAGTTGTGGCAACAGAAACAACTGCAAAATATTCAAATAAGATCCATAGCGTATTGTTTTTTCCGCAAAGGAGAATGGTCCATACACTTTATTGCGGCTCACACCACACCATACATTAACTTTTGGTCTTGATCGTTAAAGCTCGTAGGAAACATATGGATTTTCTCTTGCCCAAATAATGCGTTTGTGGATGTTTACTCCTCCGTTGACATGAAAAGTAGCTTCGTCTGTAAATATACATTTGTTCAAGAAGCCGGTATCATCTTCAATCTGTTGGCACACCATGAATGCAAAATTGAAACGAGCTTCATGATCCTCATCCCGTAAAGGCTGGTTCACAATAAACCGGGAACGGAAACGACAACAAGAACGAGAATGGAAATATTGTTAAAATAAATATATTTAAATGTGAGCATTCACAATTAAATATTATGAATATTCACATTTAAATACATTTATTTTAACATAATTTCCCTTCCCGTTCTCGTTGTCGTTTTCGTTCCCGGTTTATTATGAACCAGCCTTAAGCATTGTAGACGTTGTAAGTAAAACGGGTGCAGTTTCAGGTACTTTCGAACAATACACTGACATGTCATGACATGACGTATATGGTATATTCATCTCTGGTGACAGACTCCTTGCCATGGCTTCAGAGATAGCTGCTTCTGGTACTGGGTTTCGCCTGCGACGCCCTGCATGGGGTTTTTTTTAACACAGAACCTGTTTCTACAAATGTTTGATACCACAACGTTATGGAATCGTATTTAAGTACATTACGCATACCATACGTCGAAATTCCCTTTGAACTCTTTTAACACTCTCAAATTTAGCATACCAAAGAACACATTGTGTCCGCTGTTGTATTATATTGTATTTATTAACATTCCATGGTATTCATACATTGCTTCACAGCTAGAATATGGAACAAATCAAAAAACTTAACATTATTATAAAGTCTTAATTTATAGTCACAGTCTAGATGAAATATATACAGAAGATATTTACAATATAGTCTACTAGTACAACACAAAGTTTTAGTATCAATTTCGTGAAGCGTTATTGAATGTTATGAATTCACCTACAGAATAGAAGACATGAGAAATTAGGCACTTCTTTAATTTGGCCCTAAATAACCTTATGTTTTGAGTTTTATTTTTCATATCGATAGGGAGGCTATTAAAAATTTTTACTGCCATAGAACGCACTCCTTTTTGATAGCATGATAGACTTGCCGATGGAGTATGAAGGTCATTTTTGACGTGTATTTATGCTATGAACTGTTGAATTAGTTACAAAGTTTTCACGATCACATAAGAGGAAGATTATTAATGAAAAGATATCCTGACAAGCCATGGGCATTATTTGTAGTTTTTTGAAAATAGTCCTACAAGATTCCCTAGATTTGGCACCTATTATTCTAATTACTCTTTGTTCATTAATCATCTACGATTTTCAATTGTCCTTTCAGGTTATGCATTGTTGATTGTCATATATGAAAATTCCCATCTTTTAAGCATAATATTACTTGCTTACTTACTTACTTACTTACAAATGGCTTTTAAGGAACCCGTAGGTTCATTGCCGCCCTCACATAAGCCCGCTGTCGGTCCCTATTCTGTGCAAGATTAATCCAGTCTCTATCATAACATCCCATCTCCCTCAAATCCATTTTAATATCATCCTTCCACTTGCGCCTCGGCCTCCCCAAAGGTCTTTTCCCCTTCAGTCGCCCAACTTACACTCTATATGCATTTCTGGATTCGCCCATACGTGCTACATGTCCTAACCATCTCAAACGCCTGGATTTAATGTTCCTAATTATTTCAGGTGAAGAATACAATGCGTGCAGTTCTGCGTTGTGTAACTTTCTCCATTGTCCTGTAACTTCATCCCTCTTAGCCCCAAATATTTTCCTAAGAAATTATCAGCAAGAAATGTCTAATACTACCATAATAGCTTTGTAATAATAAATGAATATTATCCATACCCAAAAGGATGAGCCTGTATATCAATTCCAGTATGTCTAAATCCAACACTTGTAGGCGTACATATAGCATGGCAAGAGATCTTAAAATATGGCTGTGCATGGTGTCTCAGAAATAATGATGTTCATTAAACAAAAGTAATGCGGATAATAGCACATTCAAGGGTGCGTACAACAATTAGTGTTTTCTGTACATAATTTACACATCTGTCATGTTCATCAGGATAACAGAGAGGGTTTGGAATTGAACGGGTTACATCAGCTGCTTGTCTATGCGGATGACGTGAATATGTTAGGAGAAAATCCACAAACGATTAGGGAAAACACGGAAATTTTACTGGAAGCAAGTAAAGAGATAGGTTTGGAAGTAAATCCTGAAAAGACAAAGTATATGATTATGTCTTGACCAGAATATTGTACGAAATGGAAATATAAAAATTGGAAATTTATCTTTTGAAGAGGTGGAGAAGTTCAAATATCTGGGAGCAACAGTAACAAATATAAATGATACTCGGGAAGAAATTAAACACAGAATAGATATGGGAAATGCCTGTTATTATTTGGTTGAGAAGCTTTTATCATCCAGTCTGCTGTCAAAAAATCTGAAAGTTAGAATTTACAAAACAGTTATATTACCAGTTGTTCTGTATGACTGTGAAACTTGGACTCTCACTTTGAGAGAGGAAGATAGGTTAAGGGTGTTTGAGAATAAGGTTCTTAGGAAAATATTTGGGGCTAAGAGGGATGAAGTTACAGGAGAATGGAGAAAGATACAGAACGCAGAACTCCACGCATTGTATTCTTCACTTGACTTAATTAGGAATATTGAATACAGACGTTTGATATGGGCAGGGCATGTAGCACGTATGGGCGAATCCAGAAATGCATATAGAGTGTTAGTTGGGAGACCGGAGGAAAAAAGACCTTTAGGGAGGCCGAGACCGTAGATGGGAAGATAATATTAAAATGGATTTGAGGGAGGTGGGATATGATGATAGAGAATGGATTAATCTTGCTCAGGATAGGGACCAATGGCGGGCTTATGTGAGGGCGGCAATGAACCTCCGGGTTCCTTAAAAGCCAGTAAATAAGTAAGTCATGTTCATAAAATCAGTAATTTTCTGCTGTCGTAATGAAGTTAACCTGTTGGTTGTGGTTCTAAAAATAGCAACAGGGTACTCCCACCACCGTCTCTGAGCGCTCGTGAATAGCATGCATTGCATTACAGGAAATATTTCGGTTAATCCGAACAGGTCTTGGTCCCAATTAGTTCGGATTAGCGAGACTACTGTATTTGTTTTTGGTGTGCCCCTAGAAAGAAATGAAAGCCTAGTTCTAGCACGGCCTCTAGAGGAAGCAAAAGAATGTTGCAGTTGGCAGTTATTCCTGTATAGTTTGCGGACCACCAGTTGAGAACCTCATTGACGCGACGTCGAGCGTCACTGGGCGCGGCGCCGGGTGCGGGAACGATTCCCGCGGCGTCTTTGAGCGGCGCAGTATTCCAGCACTTTGCCCCCGCCGGTGATCTGGCCGGCGACTAATTAATTCCAGTGCCGAACCTCGACGTGACGTCACTAGAATTGAATTAATGCAGTGTGATTGACAAACTGGTCGACAGAGAGCTCTGGGGGTGCAGATCCTTAGAAATAATTAGCGTTGTTGGTGAACTGTAGCTGTAATGCAATACATTCAGAAAATACTGTATATGGCACAATAAATGGTTATTTGATGTAAAATTACCGTGTCGTAAGTTAAACTAGTACATATATGCTATAGTTACCTGCGAACTCCATTACATCATACCATTTTTTTCTGATTTACTTTTTTTATTTATTATTGCAATCAGTAGTGATATTCGGCCGGTTCGCACCGGTTCGGACGAACCATGGTAACATTTGCAATTACCATGGACATATACTGTATATGTTTAACATAGGTACACATGAGGGAACTGGTTGTTATACTTCTTGAATATCACCACTGATTACAATTATTACATTCAGAAAACTACGAGAATACATAGAAACAAAAATAGCCTACATTTAAAAAACTAATATCTTATCACAGTATATTTATCCTACCATTTTGAGATTTTAAAAAGAGCGGTACTTTTGTTTTTTCTTTAGACTAATTCTTTCTTTCTACGTCACAGACATAAACGTGTGTGCTTGCATGTATAGTGCGTATGTCCGAGCGTGCACGTGCCTAGAAATTGCTATAAACGTTTCTCTGTCGTAATGATTTATGCTTTCGCCATTTTTTTTTTTTTTTTTGGTCACACGAAGTTAGTATGTCACAATCCATATTTCATCACAACTTTCTTTATTGAAATCAGAATTCTTTATGCTTTCAGCAAAATATTTTCTAACTCCTCAGAGTTTAAAAAGAAATACAAAACTTAATAATTACAAGTAATTCACAACAAATTTAGTACCGCATAAAAGTTTCTAACCATGAAAACATTATTTTTATCTCGGAAAGGAAGCAAAAACGAGCAAAATTGTATTAAATTTTTTTGTTTAAAATATTTCGGAGAATAACGTCTTCAAATTAATGACTTTACTTACGAGTCAACCTGTATATGAAACCTATATGTGTATATCCATATGTGCGTACGTATGTACAGTATGTAAGTATGTGTGTGCTTGTATTTATGTATGTAGGCCTAACTATACAAGGTGTCTAAAAACAGTGTCAGATTAATTTCGGTAGTAGCCTCGGAGTAAAGAAATGTGCCAGTGAAAACCACACAGTACTATTTTAAATATTTTTCTAGTAATCATTCTAAGAATATGTTAAAGCCCAATCCCAGTAATGAAAGTTAGATAATGTTTGACAGGCTGAAAGAAGGGAAAATGTATGTGTTATTTGTGGGAAAGAAATTCCCAATGTTTTGTTTCTTTTCACTCAAATGATTTAAATTGTTTTATAGGTAAAATTAATACAAATTCAGCCTAAATCATTGTGGTTATGCAGTATATGAAGAGATGTTCTCTGATTTGGCGGCAAATTAGAAGTTGAACAGTTCGATGTCAGGTGGTAAACAAAATGTCCAATGCGCATGATATACACCGACACATTACCTAGTCAGATGTCATATTTTTTGGTATCTCAAGAAGTATTTGAATTTGAAGATTGAAACATTTTGCTTTTGCACTTTTTTAAATTAAAGAATATGCCAGAAAATAATGACTGTTTATTTCTGAGGCACTCTATAGCATATATGTGTATGTTTTTAATGTACGTGTGTATGTATAATGAAAATGCTTTAATAAATTATTATATCTTTCTTCATTTTTTTATTTTTAATTCTTGTTCGTCACTCTGGCTTCGTTTTCTTTACGTATAATTGTATAGTAATTACTAATTTTTTCCACTTTCCGTAACTATTATATTTTATGCTCGACCATGCCGAAATGTAGTAATTATATACCTGGTAGCAGTGCTTTAATGCATGTCATTAAAGTACACCTATTCATTAAAGTTCATGTTTTCGATTATTCTCGGATATGCAATCGAAAGACAACGAGGGAAACGTCACGGAGGCTGGAAATCCAATACTGTCGCAGAAGGTTATGTTCTGTTACTATAATAATTAGCGTTAATTGTAAATAATATTCAAATAAATTCAATTTGTCATCTCGTTTTTCAGTTCTAAATCAATTTCCAGGTTATATCAAAATTAGTTCATGTTATTCTCTAGGTTATATCAAGGTCAATGACATTATTGTTCTTCGAAAAAAATCAATACTTTCGCGTCTGCGCACATCTCACAATTTACGAGCTATGCACAAGGTCACTTCCGCTCTTGGGTCAGACACGAATAAAATGAATACTTCTGAATAATTTCAAGTTTGAAATATGGTCGAGCATAAAAAGTCGTATGACACTTGCCTATAATGGTAATTAAGACGCTCGTATGAAAATTATGAAACTCATTTGCGCTCGTTTCATAAACAAACATGCTCGCGTCTTAATTCCTATCATTATAGGCTCGTTGCATAATGTACTATTATGCTCGACCATGCCGAAATGTAGTAATTATACACCTGGTAGCAGACCTTTAATGCATGTCATTAAAGTACACCTACTCATTAAAGGTCAGGTCTTTCAGCCAATGACGACTCAGGTTACAACTGTTCAGCCAATGACAGGTCAGCTTTCTACCGTTATAAAACCGCAAATATCGATTATTCTCGGATATACAATCGAAAGAGAATTAGCGAAAAGTCACGGAGGCTGGAAATCCAATACTGTCGCAGAAGGTTATGCTCTGTTACTATAATAATTAGCGTTAATTGTAAATAATATTCAAATAAATTCAATTTGTCATCTCGTTTTTCAATGTCTAATTTAATTTCAATGTTATCTCTGTAGGTTCTTATGGCCTAGCAAGGTCAATGTGAACATCTGTTCCTCGGAAAAAATCAATACTTTCGCGTCTGCGAACATCTCACAACATACGGGACATTGGTCAAGGTCAGATACAAAGAAAATTAATAATATCAAGTTAGAAATATGGTCGAGCATAAAAAGTCGTATGAAACTCGCCTATAATAGTAGGTTAATTAAGAAGCTCGTATGAAAATTATGAAACTCGCTTGCGCTCGTTTCATAAATATCCATACTCGCTTCTTAATTACCTTCATTATAGGCTCGTTGCATAATGTATTATAATAGGTTCTTTGTTTCGTTAGTTATCTATATTTGAACCGTCGGCCCTCGTGCCTATTCCTACAATCGCAATACGTAGGACTTCAACTTGGTGGGATGCTCCCGACAGCTTTCTAAATGCATTGTCCTTTATAGCAGCCATCAGGATGCAAGACCTTCCGTGAGTGTTCAGCGGGGAGCACTAAAATGTGATTTATACGATGAGACTTTAACGAGGTTGGAAAGAAGTCATTTGTGTCGCCCGATTCGCGTGCCATACACTTTCTGGAACTTCTTGGGTACTTGAAACTTTCTTCCGAGTTCATGCCTGGACATAGACAAGATTGTTGGCCACTCATTTTACCGAGCGTTGAATAAAACCCGCGATGTATGTTAGTAGTTCTAATTGAATGTTCTTCAGAGATTATTTTGGAGTCGGTGAGTTGCTGCCACTGGAATGGTGAATGAAAATGGCGAGGAAATAGAAATAGTCTCTGGGAAATAACTTCCTCGCAATTTGACACTTTGAGAATTACGCTAAATGTTAAGATCCCTTCGATACGGGGAAGTATTTTGATTTCATAAATTATTATATTGCTACTTTGACGGTAATTATACCCAGAACAATTGAGGACCTAACATTCTAAATGTGCTGAATACTAAAAACAACTTTCTGAAATATTGATGAAAAACACACTCCGAAATGCATGTTGATATACCTACAACACCGTCTTTTGACGCACGAATTAGTCACTTACTTGCCCTAACCAGGATTTGAACCCGGGCCCGCTCGCGTCACGGTCAGTCATGTTAACATCTAAATATCAGGTCGAAACTGATTGCAATTAATTGCTTCTTATTTGAGATAGATTGAATAATCAATACTTTTTGAATGCAGCATGAGAACTAATCGACAAATTTTATTCCCAACACAAACAAGAAATTCAATTGAATGATTACAAAATTTACTCCACAGCGGTGGACTCTTCCTCTTTTTTGTTCCTCTTATTATTTTTATATACAATATTGCTAAAATATAACTAGTGTTGTAGGATAGGTTAATCGAAGGCAATCATTCCGTTGGGAGATACGCTGCAGTTATGTTCCATTATTTGCTTTAGCATGGGCTATAACGCATTAGTAGAAAAGGAGGCCTATGAAGAAAATATGACTTTTTTTTTTAATAGAAATGGATCTTCCATTTTTTTCTGTAAATGGTTCTTAATGCTCTATCAGTACTATTGTACATGTTTGCAAAATTTCGAGGGCGTGAGATGTTTGGAAATTCTCGTAATGACGTCATAATCAAAAGTCCGCGCTCTTGAAGTGTCAACTTTGTCATTTTTCTCCGCTATAATATTTTATTTATTTCTCCCCATTCAAGTCACTAAGGCTAGCTAAGAAACTGGATTTTTTAATGTATATTCAATATATCATGCTTAACAATTTTGTGCGTGGATTTTTCTAACTCTCAAACTTTTAAAAGAAAATTTATACAGCATGTGTGACATAAATTAAAGGATTTTTAAGATATGTTGGGGTTATTTCACAAATTAAATTACTTTTCTCTCTATAATCTGGCATTAGTAAAAAAAAATAATCCATAGTTCTCTTCCTAATATAGCAATGGTGCTACATAAAAATATTCAGACTGATTGAAGGAAATTTGTATGAGGAGTAGAATTTTGAAAATTTTCCAAGTTAAAAAGAATGATTAACTTATGAAATAAATGTATGAAGAAGTTAAATTTTGCTAACTTTATTAGGTTTCTAAGATTCATATGTGTACCAAAAATAAGAGCGGCATTTAAAAAGTGTAGAAAATTTCATTTTCTCTATAGTCCCTCTTTAAACGAAAGAACAAGAAAGCACGTGTCAACATTTCCGTCCATCGTGAGTTTCATGTCTTCTCGGCGGGGTTTAAACCCGGGAATTCGGCCCGAAAAATCAACGATCTAAACTTGTTGCCGAAGAGTTCGTTCTTAAATGTAGTTACGTTATGAAAAAAAAGTTTCGAAAACCACTACAACGAACAAAGTAGGCATATGGGATTAGGGTCTGCAACATCTACAATTTTATTTCGTTGAAAACCTTATATGATAACCACAAAGTCATACAGAGTTCAAAATTTTCCTTTTTGTGGCTTAGAAACACACAAAACAAAGCACGATTGCAAAAAAAGAATCTGAATTCGAGATTTTTAAAGTGGTCATAATCACCTAGAAGCCGTACAGAGAGCGAGTTGGGAGGAAACAAAAAGAGCAACGAGTGAAGCCTCAGTAAGTACAGCGTGAGTCGACCTCTTTAATGAAAGGGCAGCAGTGCTGCCAACACACATGCAAGCATGGCCCGTGACGGGGAAATTTCATTTGAGAACTTGATATCTAGGGTAGAGCTCTGGAAACAGACTGTAACCTAATAATCCGGCCAGGCCATAACTCAGCATGGATCGCCATTACACATTATTACATCTCCAAAGCATTTGCTGGGAATTGCAAGTACGTAGGTGACAATTCAGGCACGTTCGCATTCCAGCACTGCTTAGCATCCGTCAGTAGAGTGACTGAAATGACGCGGATTCGATCTGAAGAAAGAAACATATTTTCAGCTTCCAAAAAGACTTTGAGATTTAATGAACCTTCTGTCGTCGTCATGCTTGGCAAATTTTATATCATGGTCTGCTCACCTGTAGCAGTGTGGTTCGCCTCTTTTCCTTCCACTGTAGCCATCCGGGTTTGATCCCCATCGAGGTCATGAAGGAATATTGTGTTGGACAAAGCGAGCAAGAGAGATTTTTCTGGTTGTTCCCCCGTTTCATTTCAGTGTTATAATAATCTCTCCACCAATACTTCATAATCACCCTCATTCTGCGAGGTTCTGAGCCACTAGACCAGGCATGTCAGAAATCAGACTTTAAATGTGCAGTTATGTGCGCGGATCGCCTGTCTGTGCAGGTTGCATTAATCAAGCGTTCTTAGCTGGAGGGGTGTACAATAATCTATTCTACGCTCCTAGGGTTGGATTAAATAGACATTTGGACATTATAAACATAGTTAGCAGAACGAAAAAAAAAAACACAATTATTAACAGTGTTTATATTTGACAATTGTAATGCAAGAAACTTTAGACTTACGCAGTTATACTTCACAAACTAAGGGTTTGTAAAGCATAATTTATTAATATGATTTTTATACAGTATTTGAAGAAAAAAATTGCAGTAATTTCGAAACAACAAGAAACGACCAAATATTTCATTTTACGTAGTAGGTACTAATTATTTTAAAGTATTAGACCCTACTCTTTCATTGTTCGTCAAGCATTATTATTTACTGTGACCATTGGTACACAAATGTTGAAGAAAATATTATGCTCCCAATTAATTACATGCAGTAGGACATTGTGAAGTTTTTACACTGAAATAATTTCTTTGCTTTATGTCAATATAAATTAATATTAATGTTAAGAAATATAAATTAAGCTTAGAATTTAAATTCACATATAGTTTATTTGAAAACGTTGAGAGGAAGTATCGAAAAGTTGGGAGCGTTACTTAAAAGAAATTAAAAGTGTAGTTCACAAGCTGTGAGGCGACGATATTCTCTTTATGTCAGATTTAAAGATTTATTAATATAAGTATATTGAATTAATATTGTAACGTGAGATGGAAAATTTGCCATTATATATTTTTCCAGAAAATTTTTCCGCCTTGCAAATAGTTGTTTTCTTTTCTCCTTGCAATCTCAAGAGCCTCACATGTATTCCTCACTATATTCTCATCACTTATCAGTTTATGAAATGAAAGTCGTAAGTCGTCTAACCTTTGATGGCAGTATTATAGATTTTTTTTTCATACAGAATAATATCTGTAACATTGACAATTAATATTTGAGGAGAAAAATTCGCTCCGGCGCCGGGGATCGAACCCGGATCCTTGGTTCTACGTACCACGCTACGCTCTGACCACTGAGCTATGCCTCAAATATTAATTGTCAATATTACAGATATTATTCTGTATGAAAAAAAAATCTATAATATTCTCATAGCTGCAGTGCATATGTCTGTACAGATTACTGTGCACTTAACTGCGGAATCCCGGCCAAACAAGTCACTCAGCTGAGTGCACTCCTAATATAATGGCAGTTGACACAGCACATAAACGTCAACATATATGCCTAACTTGGAGTCAGGCCACAAAGGGAAACATTGAAGGAGGAAGGTTCGATCTGGTGCTGTGGATTGAATTCGGCATAGCTCAGTGGTCAGAGCGCTTGGTACGTAGAACCAAGGACCCGGGTTCGATCCCCGGCGCCGGAGCGAATTTTTCTCCTCAAATATTAATTTGATGGCTGTGTTAGTACAGACTCCAAAACAACGGCATTGTCAAGTACGTTTTGCCGGGAGAGTACTGATTAAGAAATATATTTTGAGAACTTTACTAATCTGATCTAAATTGTCAACTCACAATATTATTACCTCGACATAGGTTGATGAAAACCTTAAATTTTAAAACAATTATTATTGTTGGCTGAGGAAAACATTATAACAAGTATGTTATATGATTCGTAATTTCTTTTCTCCGTTATCTATGAACTCACTTTATTTATTATAACCCCTTCACTGACACAGCCAAATCGGCACTCGTACTGAAACTGCGCTACTGAAACAAAAGCTGCTGCAGGTCTGTATAGCCCTGTCGCGTTCTCCTCCAAGGCGATTCACTCCCTCCAGGTAGGGGAATAGAGATTGCACATCGCACAGAGACAGTTGCACAATGTGCGCGACTGCACAATGTGCAGGGTTTTGACATGCCTGCACTAGAACAAATAAACAGTGGATGCAAATTGGACACATTCGTGTTTAATAAGGACTATTATTTTATAGTGGATAATCACTAAAGCCCGGATGTTTAGGAATTTATTTTGGTTAAAATAGGCAGGCATATAGGCACTAAAATAGTAAAAATAGGCAGTGAAATAGGCATTTATTATTCATGGAAACAGACAAAAATAGACAAATACTTAATAAACTATCCCATACGGTACCCACTTTCCTTGGTTACATGTCACAACAAGATGCTGTTTTAAGTTGTCAACTGTCATAGTGAGCCGCCTGTCAGAGAGAATGTTTTTCATGGTGGAAAAAGATCTTTCTACTTCTACTGAAGTGACTAGATTTTCTTTCAGAGATAGGGAAAAAACCGACTGTGTATTGTCTCAAAAAGAGGGGGTGTGAGAAGGGATTAGAGACTTCAAAGTACGCGTGACTTGTGCGTGCAAGCGACAACAGTAACGGGAACTGAAGACTTGCTTTTAGTACTTCCCTCACCCCTTTCTTTCGCCGGTAAACCTCGAAGTTACCTGAGCACTGAGGGTTATACTATTCAAACATTTGTTAAGTGACATAAAAGATGGAATCGGTAGGGGAGAAAAGTTTACGACTTTCTGGAAACATAGGCTATGTATTGCTGGAGAATAAGATTGTCAGCAAATATTTGTGTGAGGTCAATATATATTTTTAATTTGTACAACCTTTTTTTATACATATATAAAATTTATGTGCAGTTTATTTTATACAAATTACGTAATGGTGGTATAAATTTCTGTACTGGATAGTAAGTTGAAATGTGTATTTATTCACTTCTGTTGTACAGTGAAGATGTATCACTTATTAATTTCACCAGATGCGGTCGTGTACTTGGGTCCTTCCTGCAGGTATTGGTAAGAGCTCCGTAGTTTGTTTTAATTAAAAAAAGCTCAACATCGTTTTGCAGTACGTCTTGTTGAATTATACATAAGTAGCGACCTGGAATTCCTGCTGTTTCGTTGCTGCTAATTCCGTATCATAACCTGCACCGGGAGGTTATTATTTCAGTGTAGTTCCACAGGGAAGAGCGGGCCAGCCCCGTCTTTTGTTATTTAACCCGATCCACCCAGCCCATCTCCCTTATCTATCCTTGCTCCCTTTTCCACATCTACGTTCATCTTCTGTGCCCCGTCATATGTCTGCCTATCATAACGTAATCTTAAATGCACCTTTCTGTACAGGTTGGGTGAGGATTTCAGTACATTGAGCTAATTTAGACGAAACGATTGAGTAGCCTTATTACTTCGCGTACTGGAAACACGTATTCATATCCCGACAACGTCTTCCGCCCCTCATATTCTCAAATAATGGAGACAGAAATTTCATTCTGGAAGTACTAAGATGAAAGAATACAATGTCTGAAATGAAAATGAAAAGACACCGATACCTTTTGTAGTGCTTCGATATTCGAGACTCGATACTATAACTTTAAAAGTGAAAACTGAAATCATAAAAAAAATAAATAAATAAATAAATTCTTCAAAGATCATTCAAATACTTACACATTACTAATGTATCTGCAATTTATTTTCCACTTCAGAAGCAGGTAAAGAATACCTATGTTAAAATACTGGATCTCAATTTTAGTTAGTCATCTTGAGTTCATTCACACGTCTATACTTCGTTTCATAATGTCTGACAGGAGATGTAAATATTGCCCGCAGAGCAGAAGAGAAGTATAATCGCTATTCAACCAATGACAGAGGTCTCATTCCACGCTTGTCTTCAAGTTGGGCGGGGGTAGAAGGTTTCAGACCACTGGTCGAATAGTAATTATACTTCTCTCTTCCTCTGCCGCCAATGTTTACATTTTCTGTCAGACATTTTTGAACTAAGTATAGGAAGAATTCTGGGTAGATTGTGGCAATATTAAATCTTTTACAATATGCCCACTTCTCAGGAATTTCTCTTACGCATCGGTACTAAGGGATATTGCAACACTACGACTGGAACTATTGAAATTTTTGGTTTCCTTGAGGTGAAGATTATTTTACATGCTACTGTTATAAATAGTTTTAATAGTGCAAAAGGCAACATATTTCTGTAAAACGAGAACAGAGATGGATGTATTCTACCACATGATTCTTTTATTTTAATATAATGGATTAGACTTTCATCATTAAAATGGAAAGAAAGAAAGAAAGAAAAAAATTAACCTTTCTAAGAAGTAAATAGTACCGAAGTATAGAGTTCTTTCCTCAAAAGTATCGATCACCCTCGGTGCACTGACGTCCAAAGATATCTGATCTAAGATTTTATGATCGTGTAGGCCTAAGCGAACTTTCTAACCACTGGATAAATCAAAACCAAAGATATAAAAAATTGACAAACTTTGAAAGATTCCTGTTAGATTTCAATAGATGGCACCATTATTGGGCGGTTAAAAATGTGTCGAGGAAAGTGATGATGTACGTTAAGCATATATTATTATCATAATTAACAATATCAGCGGTTTGCAGCTAAATCCAGTGTTGTTTTACAATCAGTAGAGTGGGATGAAATTATTCAAATCTGCTGCACAGGGAGCTTTACCTGAAAGCCAGAGTTGCATAATATATACGTCACTGTAGGTACGTTAAAAGAAAACCACATTCAAGTCACACAGAGTTTGTTACACTCAAAGTTGGGTTTCTGGCGCCCTGTCAGCCCACTTGAGTTGTGTGGATATAAAGGGAAAAAATTGGGACTGTGTCGGGTGTAGTTCCTGGGTAGCTCAGTCGGTAGAGCATTCGTGCGCTAAGCGAAGGGTCCCGGGATCGATACCCGGCCGAGGAACAATTTTTCCCTTGAAATTATTCAAGTCTGCTTCACAGGGAGCTTTACCTGAAAGCGAGATTTCCACAGCTACGCTGATTGTCCTATTCTTCTTGATTGCATAAGAATTTTCAGGAATTTTCTTCTTTTTTTTTTTTTTTTTTCTTGGACTCTCTTGAACTCACAACTGTGCTGTAGTGTACTCGGGGAAATGCGTACTATTAGATATTTTTTATATATCGAAGAATCACTAGAGAAATTTGGGTACGGAATCAGGGAACGAAAAGTTTAAGTATAACATACCAGCTGTCTCGTGGCTTTTCACGCGGTTTTTCTCCATTCTTGTATATGGGTCATTCCATATCAAATCAACAAGGCACTCAACCCGACCGACTCAGATTTCTTTCAAATTTTGAGGGTTTGTTTGACCTCCCGCGCTAACTAAAATTGCCGAGTTTCATATGTCCTGTGCTTTTCGTTTTCTGTCAGTGACGTTTCAAACATGAAGAAAAATCACATTTTTGTAAGCACGCCGCTTCAATTAAAATTATATATCTCAACAACGTCTCCAGATAAATTTACAAAAATTGGGTGATACATTCTTAATATGTGATAGTTTTTATTACTTATATTGTTTTCTGCATGTATTCAATTACACTAAAAAACATGGTGAAACAATTGTCATATATTCATATTTAAAAATGCGGGGGTTCTATTTTAATGAAAAAATATATAGTACGCCTCAATTAGTGATATAATGAACTGATAAGTTTCAACTTGGAGTCTTCATAGGTTATAAAGATAAAAATTATTATGTCACAGCAAGCGTAAGCTAACCGTATAAGTTGCGATAATTATGTCCCACACATTCGTTGTATTTAATTATATTTGATCATTCTTGAATGTCGCTATGTAATTTAACATGTAGTACATAATTCGAATTTTTTAAATTATTACCTGGAATAAATTATTGTCACATGGATTTTGTTAAACCTGAAGTTCTGTAAGAAATGCTTACATTTCATTGCTGAGATGAAATAGCCTGATCATCTTTCCAGACAGGATGCTGCGTTGTTTCAACTGCATTTTAAAACTGCTTAGCAAGTATAATACCCATCCTAAACAGCAGGACTGTATGAAACTTGTGTTCCAGGCACTGCGGTGGATTTTGCAAATCGAAGAGCAAGCATTTTTTCCTCTTCAGTATAGCCCTTTTTAGTCACATAAACGGTAACTTATTAATGTTTGGGAGATGATGCCTTGTCCAGTCGTACAATTCCCTAGGTGTAGTTATTTGTTTATCGGATTGTCTCTGCAAACTAGCACAAGCCGCAAACCTTTTAAGTGTCCCACCTACAACGTCGCATGCTCTTTTGCCATGCGATATGCAAAAATAATGCAATTCTGTTGGAAATCCAAAATCTTCTTCATGTAATGTGAGGTTCAGGAAATGTTTTTCTGTTTTTATACTGAGCAGAGAATCCATCGGAGAAATACATAATTTTTGTGGTGAATTAGAGATGTTTGTTCTAATGACTCTATTAGATGTTTTTGAAACAGATGTACAGCTGTAGTGTCATATTTCGGGCAGTGTGAAATTATTACCAAATTTTTAATAGAGACTGTATCGGATGACGATTCGTTATGATATATTACGAAAGTATGAATGGTTTTCTGCACATTAGTCCTGTGATATGACCGAATTTCATCTTGGATTACGAAATAATAGTTTTCAGCGAAGTCGCATAACACAACAAGCAGGCATGGCTGTAGAAATGATTTCATATCACGTAGAAACTTACTTTGTTCAGATGATATAAATGAGTGAGTCAGTAAATCACCAAGTTTCTCCAAGAGACAGTCGAAAAATTTGTCTGTGGCTTTCATTATAGTCTCAAACGTTGATCGGTCAGTCGTCATCCACTGCTTGTAGGTCACTGATTCACTGCAGTTTTATACGAAACATTTCTCTAAACCCTCTCTTATTTTGAATGGTTCAGGACATTCTGTACATTTCCTGAACAAGCAATTTATATGAGGAGGATTGCACACCATAGTAGCCAAGAAATGTTAAGTTGGAAAGTATAAAGAAAAATTTTCTTGAAATCCACGTAGACCTGAAACTTTAATAAATTGCTTCCGGCATAAGTTTTACATTCTGATAGGACACAAACACAGACAGTATAGTCCACTAACTCCAGCTAGAATACAATTTCTTTGTCAGGGTTAGAATTTTTAAACACTGCATATAATTAATTTCTGCTCATGTGATTTACTCCCTGATTCTTTAATCACAACAAATATTTCTCACCAGGCATCATTCTGCTTATCTCGTCAGGAACAACAGAATTCTTTAACTTTACCGGCAACAGCCGCGAGCAAGGGTTTTCCAGGTTTCGGATTTAGTGAACACAAAATTCCCTTTCCCTTTGCCAGGACTTTGGCTTTCCGAATTATGTATTCGAAAGGTGAAAGAAACTCTTTTTTATATTATTTACGCTGCAGCTTTTAGGTAGTAGTGTTAAAATGGTGATTTTCTCACTTTTACCTGAATTTTGAAAATTTTCCTGCAACTGAGACAAAATTTCAGAATCAGGAAGGTCCTGGTTCCTCGGCATCTTTATATCGAAGACTTTGTCTTTTACAATATTTTCAAATATCTGTCTCTTATATTTCTCTTGTTGTAGCCTTTCTTGTTTAATAAGGAACACACCTTGGTCAAAAAGACTTGTATTTAATGAACTTACATTTGCTGTAGAATGGACGTATTCTTCATTACTAGAGTCATTATGAGGATTCTGCGTAATAGCATCATATTATATTTTTATTTCTTTGCGACACATAGCGCACACCTTTTGTTCCTGTTTTAAATCAGGAAATACATTAAGCATCCACGATATAACACTTATTAAATTTTTCCTCTAATTACAGTGCCCTGATTTCTCGAAGGGATTGCAGCAAACATAGGCCTATAACTTAAAACGCGACTCCATTACATCGCACAAAACTACCACATACTACGAAAACTAACGACACTGCACTTGAAACAGATCTGTATAAATTGAAGACTGTATAAACTACCACTCATGACGGCCTGACAGATCGATGACGCAGCTTATCAGACAAGTACGAACTCGTGCGCATGCAGTGTTGGTGTAAGACGGGGTTAAGTGCTACAAACCAATACATTGATATATTTTTTTACTGATATTCCTGAAACGATTCCAAAATGAAAAAAAACCAAGGGGAGAATATTCTTACCTCTATAACATAAATTTTTCGCGAAATAATTTATGTCCCGCATTTATAGATATTCAATGTTAAAATGTGTTTCACGTGACTATTCAATAAGGAATTCATTACTTTGATGCAAACCTATTTTTATTGAAACGTATGATCCCTTAGCTTTAAAATAAGCCCAAGTTTAAGATTGTACCTCAATTAGAAGAGAAGTTATGAATTATTTTTGTTGACATAGTATGCGACATTTTTACATTTTTTCTCGTATTGACAGAATTGCTGTAGGGATATCGTGCATTATTGAGGGCTAAAATTTTACATAATTACTTAACTTAAGGTTCTTTACCATCCTACCAAATTTAATGAAAATCTGAGGTGGTCGGGTTGAAAAGTCCACTTTTTTGTGTTGATTTGACATGGAATGCCCCATTTAGGCCCTACTGCTTGTCTTTCGGTTCCTTCAACGGAACTGCGACAAGCGGAGCGAGACAAGTGGCCAACTGGCTTGGAGCTCACGTAAATTCCTCTTCACATTCCCAAGGGAGGACGCTCAATCGCGTACGCTTTAATCGTCTCTCTTTCCATTTCCTCTTCTTTCATTGCGTGGTTTTTCCATACGGTCCGCCTCGCTTCATCCTCTGTCTAAATTGGATAGGGAGTATTGGAATATTACGGTTCAAAAATTGATGATGAAATATCGGAAACCATATTTGGGAATTTTTTTGTGTTTATGTCGAAGGGTTACTGTGTCAAAAATGTAATTTTAATAGAAAACTTATTTACGTCAAACTCTTCGGATTGAAGGTTTCACTGTCAATTTTTTCTACCTGAAAACTCACAGAATATCAGAGATTCAACACCGATGCCATCCATAAAGAAGCCGCAAACTATATGTCCGACTGAAAAAAAAGAAATTGTCGAAAACAAGGCATTATTTTAAAAGTCATTAGATTACCTCGAGGAGTATGAGAGCAATTATTTGTACTCTTCCTTCCTATACAAAAGTACAATAAAACAGTTGAAAAGCGAAACGTGTTCAAATAGTAATTTCTGGTTTCCTGTAGCGATTGTGTCCGCATATTAACGTGCTTTATGAGCAGTTGTCAGGTGGTAGACCATAATGATGTCCACACTGTATTACTCATTACTGCCTCCCATAAAGTACTTAAAATGAATTGTGTTTATGCTACCTGCTCTCATCGATTTCCTTCCATCCATGACGTCACATTATTGTTGCTGAACTCCTGGAGCCTGGGGGAGGGTGCAGAGGGGAGAAGTCATGATATGCTTACTGCACTTGGTAATTGGGTGTCAGCATCTGGGTATTGTTTTGAGCTAAAACACAGTTTAAACTTTAATTCCCCACTCTATCAGCCGATTTAACGGTTCTGTCGTCAAAGCCGCTATAGATTTGCTCTTCTATTATCTAATGAGATTTGTTTTCATTTGTTTTTAACGCGCATTCGAAGGTTTAATTCATCATTTTATCCTGGACATGCAATTATTTACTATTCTGTCACACTGAATTTTATTATATTACTCTGAATTAATTTATTTCAACGTTTAATAAACTGTTGTTTTAATTTTTAGAACCAATTTACTATTTACGGTAAAGGATTTATTTCTGTGGTACTAGTTTATTATATATATTTTATTTCTCGATTATTTCTCTGTTCACATTAATTCATACAGAAATTCATTTTGTTTTGAATATGCGTTTGTCTGCTCATCATCCTTGCAAATTTCATTTTGTTCCGAATATGTGCTTATTTGTTCATCATTCTTAATTTCTTTTGTTTCATTGTAAATGCATTTATCTGTTATTAGGGCCTACCGAATTTCATTTTGCCATAAATATTCAATTAAACCCTGATAATTGGACGGAATTAGGCAATAAGAGACCAAGCGCCAAAAACTGTTTCGAGATATTGGCCATTGAAATAAATCTGTTTTTTTTTATAAAACATTTTATGCAAGAAGTATTATTACTAGACTTCGTTGAATTGCCACACGCAGCATGCAATCAGGTTGCCGATGTACGTTAGTATAGAGGAGGTGAGCGACCGCCCGGTCTTGTAGTATAAGCAGTTCATGTTAAGAGTTGTGACCGGTCCAAATAGATAGAGCAGCTACACCTAATGTATACCTATGTAAGCACTTGTTTTTGCATTACTGTGGTTGGAATAGTCAAAGCTTAACTTTTGTTCAGTGCAGAAAGAATTCAATCAAACAACTAGAATGAGAGTTTTGTTGTTCCGAATAATTGCCCCTGGAATACCCTTATCCCCGCAGCCAGTTTTGGCCCGTTGGGGAACGTGGTTGGATGCTGTTAATTATTATGCAGAACATTACGGCAAAATAATGGAGGTAACTGATGCATTGGATAGCACAGACAGTTCCGCTGTTGCAGTTGTAAAATCATTGCTTTCTGAACAGCTATTGGAAGATATTCTGTTCATTGATTCTAATTTTAAAATCGTGTCCAAAAGCATCATCCTGTTAGAATCATCTAAACTATAACTCTCAGAAGCCCTTAATATTGTGGATAAAGTATCAGAAACCGTTATCCAAAATAACAATTCACTAATGTCATAAAAAGCGAAATGTAAGTTGAGAAACATTATTGCTAAAAATTCTCCCTACTGACAACTTCTTACTATAAATGATGCACCATCAAGTCACGACAAGACATCTGAAGTTGGTGTACTAAAAAGTAGTGACTTTTTGTTCTTCAAATATGTACATATTACATCATGTGATGTTGAACGTACATTTTCCCAAAATAAAAACTTTTTAAGTGACCATCAGACGAGGTTACTTTGCAGTCGCTCAAAATGTACGTAACTCTTCACTTCAATGCACATATTCAAGGATGATGTGAGTATCTTACATTAAATTTTAAGAGTCAATATATCTCACTATAAAATAATAATGTATTTACATGTTTAGACATTTCCTATTTCAATGTTCATTCATTATATTTCTTGAATGCAGGATACAGGTTTTATTGTAAGCGCAGTATACTGCTCAGTGTTTACATTAGAGGCATACTCCAACCTTTGCACGTCCCCCTTCTCATACAGTCTATACCGCGTGCGCAGTAAACCTTGCGATTCTCGTGGCAATTCCACGAAGTCTGATTATAACTAAGCCTAGTATCCCTACTACCAAAAGACTCAAGTTGCGGGTAAATAGTCTATATAGTAGGTGGAATCCGGGTGATGCAGATAAAGAGACAAACATGTTCTTACTGCATGCTCGTAGAGTACATCCAACCTGAAATAAAAGTAGAGCAACTACTGACTTTATCATCTAATGGCGCAACAACCCGAAGTTGGCCAGGGCCTACCTGCATGGCAAACATTTTTTCTGCATAAGGTATGGGTACAAAGTGCTGAAGGAGTTGGGGCTCACTAGGAATATGTTCCTTCGTGTACTTTTCTAGATATTCTCTGAAGTGTTTATTGTTCAATTTATTAAGCGGTATATTGACATTGAACATCATGGCACACAGATCCCTGCAAAACATGGATTTCTTATCGTACTTTCTCTCAGAGTTTGATAGTACTGCTTGTTTTGAGTTACGTTCAACCATATATCTACGCCTTTTTGTATTGCAGTGTCTTTCAATGCACTGTTTTCTTGTAACTTTTATATCTACTTTGCACAACTTAAATGTAATGTAAATTGTTATTGGCTCCGAACTCCTGAATTAAGTCCCCCAGCCTTTCATACTTCGAACTTTTTGTCTTCGGAATTTTACCTCGTCACAAAATACAAATGTTAAGTTAAGTAAATAATACGACTTTTACATTTCACTGGTTTAAAGCACTCACTATGACCGTGTTCCGGCTTCAACACAAACTAGATTGAGCGTGAGTAAGATGCGGTTCTGTTGTATTAGACGGGACGTATCCCTGGGCTGTGAAGTCAGGTACAGTATGAGAGTAGGCAACTGTATTCCAGCTCAGGCGTAGATGAAATACTAAATGTATATATAAATTCTAAATTATAGACATCAGCTCAAAGAATTTGAGTGACCACAAGGATCCTGAATATAATAAACATGTACAGTATAATGTGATGTGATACATTAAAGAAAAAATAAAATTAATTGTTTAAGGCAAATAGAAGTGGATTAATTGAAATACAGATGATGATGTAATATTTGAAGAGAATCCTTGATAATATTTATAAGGACATACATTACATAATCGAAAGGAATGTGAAGTTCCTTAAGATAATTCCATGTGAATTTGGAAATAGAACCTCTACTGCCAAACAGCAAACCAATGATAGATCATTGTTTAAGAGGGACGTTGTACTTTTGAGAAAGATAAGGCAGACAAGATTCATATATGGACTTCTTCTCAATATCAACTTCGGTGCCCTGCTTTAGGTTTCTTTCGAAACGGATAGTAGGGTCAAGAACAAGAGCCCGTTTTAAGTGTCCGTTAATAGCAATAATGTCTGCCTGTCTAAAAGAACCATCTGATGATACACAATGTACTTTCTCATGAATCTCCCAATTTAAAGTTTTTAACGATGTCGCCAAAGCATGTCGTACACGATGATGTCTAGCATTGATCAGCAGCTCGCCTTTAGGGCATTGTCCAAGCACGTGTCCAAGTGTTTCAAGCTCACTACAGTCTGGATGACGGCAGCGGGTTGTGCTTAGAGTTCTGCCCGGTATTGCGCGAACCGCCGAAATATTGCTTGACATTTTAAAGCATTGGTACATTATGAGGAAGATAGGCCCTTTTCGATTGCTTACCCATGAGTTAGCCTTGGGGAGATCACTATAAACAATAACCCCTTTACCACGCAAGGTATGGTTTGTCTAAGTTTGGAATGCGTCATTTCTTAAGTGTTTACGAATTTTACGACCTGACCAGTTGATAGCATCAATAGTTGTGATATTCAGTTTTGACAGAGCAGTAACTTTTTCGCTTACAAGGTTCCTAACATTGTGGAGATGGCAGTCATCAACACGAAGAAGGGTATTACAGATATTATATGTTGTATATAAGCTTCCCAAGATGCTTTCATTAACGAAAGACCACGATATTTTTTACTATTACATTCTTACTATTACAAAAAAAAATAGCACAAATAATATCAAAAAAGGCTAACCGATTTTGATAAGAGACCAACGATTAAATTAATATTTCAAAGCAAAATAAATAAATGAATTTTATACAATAAACGAATTTTCGTTTATAAATAGCAGCAAAATTCAAATATCGAATTTTGATTTTTTCCGAGTTAAATTAGTCCACAGATTTGTGCAAATATCTCATTTTTTCAAATTGTCGGTTGGCCTATTATTCCGTAACTCCGTCCAATTATCCCTACTAAATTTAATTTTGTAAAATATTCATTTGTCTCAGGTGGTTATTGTGGTAGTAGCAATAAAAATGTAGTGAAATAATACGAAGTTCCGTTAATCAAATTTAATTTCAGTCCAATTCTTCGTCTAATAATATATTAAATAGGAAAAAAGTAGATAAATGGTTTTTCACGGCAGAAAATCCCAGACAATTCAAAATAAAGTGTCTTGTGGGAAATAACTGAATTTTAGATCAATTTTGTCGAGGTATTCTTGTTCTTGAGCCAGAATTCCACTGACTTCACAATAGATGTTTGAATTGAATGCAGTTTTATTTACACAATCTTCTCCACTGTGTCTTGGGCACCCCTGTGTTTACGAGCTTGATGTCTCCAGCCAGTCGACCCTCTCTGTGCCCCAGCACGTGTCCATTACGCCTGCACATTGTCTTCTGTCGTGTTCGACTGCGTATTACCGACCTCTGTTCCTCACGACGAAAGAAAGACATTGTCAAGATGGCTTTGAAGAACCATTGTCTCTCCTTTTCACACTTGAGGAATCTTGGAATAAAAATTCGTTATTTCTCTTTTATCGGTTTTTATGTGACGACGGTTACCATAGAAACATCATGTCAGAATCATATTACTTTTGTTGTTTCCATCTCTAAATCTGATGCTGTGATATGTTTATGAAATACTTATTTTTTAGACAGTTCAGTACTCACATTTTTTCTTCTTCTGAAGGTCTTAGCTTTATTATTAACGACTGTTTTCGAAAGACGGCCGGAGATCGTTCGCACTAGGGCTAGATTTTGATGACTTGTAAATCATGAAAAAATGTCCTAAAAAGAATGCATTTATGACCTAAAAATCTTTCAAAAATTCCCTTAAATATGCCCTAAAATTGATCTTACATAATTAGCTTAGTAGGAATATTAGTATTTAGACTAGTAATTAAACTAAATTCTAGTACCAACATTCAAGTTTTATTTAATTTTACATATTTTTTTCTAAGTAGTACACTTTAATTAATTATTTTACCTGATGTAGTTCCATGTAGTCCACCACAAGGCCACTCTTATCCGGAACTAGCTGGTATAGAGGAGTCTATATTGAAGAGGTGGTTGGACTGATCCATTGCGTGGGTGTACTACGTTAAAATGACAATATTTGTGTAGGAAAACGATTAAAATAATGGGTATTAATTGAAAAAACATGTAGAGCAAATATAAAAGGAAGTAAATAATATTTTACATTAATAATGGGGATTTATGGCCAAAATTAAATGAAAATACCGCAAAAATCACCGAATAAAACAAAAAATATTCTTATGAGTTACAAGAAGTAAAAATGCAAAAAATGCCCCAACAAATATGTTTTAAAACACTCAGTTTGTCACAGAACATAAAAATAGGTCTACTAAAGCAGCAATGTTTCTGGCTTACTAGAAAAAAGATGCAATTTCATCAAAATCTTAGCCCTAGTTCTCAGCAACTCCTGTACCATTTGTGGTAGATACGACAAACATAGGATAAATTTCATTTTTCATTTTATTGCACCTTGCTGAGATCTTAGAACATATTATTAAAAAACAACTTGTATATCATTTAGATTCTAATAATTTTATACAATATATTATGAATAATTTGGTTTTTGCAATACTTGGTATGTAAGTTAATTATTTTTAACATATATTTGGCAGTGAACGTAAAATTTACAAATTCATTGCTTAATTGCCATGGCAACAATTGAAGCGTTGGGCCGAATAACGGTCTATGTTACAATTTTTCAAAATCGAGTTTTTAATGGAATAATGCTCTGTATATTAGAAAAATATCTTATGATGAGTTGCCAGACCTAACGCGTTGCAAATATTTAATGCAATGTATTCCACTGTATTTATTTTTATTGTTTGTTTCTTATTTTTATTGTGTAATCATGTAAATTGTGTTTATTTATCACTTAACACCAATATGTATCCTACTGTGTTTTCTTTTATTATTATTAATCTATTATTATTATTATTATTATTATTATTATTATTATTATTATTATTATTAGTCTATTATTTATTGTGTACTTTTTATTCAATTGTCGGTTTCTGGTTTAATTATGTAAATCCTACTTACTTGTAATCTAATACTAATATGTATTCCAATGTGTTTATTTTTATTTTTACTGTGTACATTTTTTATTGAATTCTCGGCTTCTGTTTTTGTGTGATTCTTATTTGATTCTAATAACATTAATATGTATTGCGCTATGTTTATTTTTATTTTATGAGGTAAATTTTTATGTAACTCTCTCTTTTGATCTCATTATGTACTTAAATCGTATCAGATAATTCCGATCCAGTTGTTGTTCAACTAAGCAAGTTTTAATCCTGGTTCAGTGTAAGAGAAAGACGGCCTTAACTCTGTCGGATTAAATAAAGCCATTATTATTATTATTATTATTATTATTATTGTTGTTGTTGTCTTACACAGCTGTAACAAAACTTGTTTTTCAATATCTGTATCAGAGGCGCTTCTACACGAGTTACAACCATGAATTTCTTGGTTGTCACTAGTCACTTCTAGCGAATCCAGTTATTTACATCGTATCGGGAGTTATTGCACGGGAGTTTGTTCTCTTACGAGTACTGGGTACTTCAACTCTGTGTAACAGATTTCGGTTGATTTGTTACGTAAAATGGACGACTGCAAGACAGTGACGATTTCTACGGTAGATATTGACTGGCTTAAAAATCCAGATAAATTAATATAAATAAGTGGAAAGATGTATCACGAAAGTCGCTGAGAGATAATGGTCTTGAATATACAACAAGGAAGACGAAGTCGCAAGTTAGTGCGAAAGATCCCTCAAATAATGTAAGTTCCTGTCTTATTTTTGCAGTATTTTATTAGTTGTATTTTAATTTACACTTTACCTAGTGTTAGTTGTTCTATGTTGTGTTTTGTGGAATTACAGGGACATCATTTTATTTTTACTAACATTTTTAATATTAACCTGTCTATACCTTTAGAGAACCGGAAACACCGCTTGCTCCCTCCTCCAAGACTGGAGTTCGATGATACTGGCGTAAAACACAAATCACTCTACTAGGTATAGGATGGAAGAAAAGTAGTTCATCCATTTACGTAAACTAGGAAATATCGCGATTTTGAGTTTGATAATTTTCATTAGGTTTTTCTTTAATCAAAGTACAGTACTGTATTAAGAATAAGTGTTTTTACTCACGAAGTGAGTTATCCATGCGAACGTATTCATTATGCAGTGTATATTGTCTACAGCACATTAGCGTACAATATAGAGAAAGAAGTTAAATTGAAGAATAATCATAATATGAATATTTAAACACAATTTTGAAAATGGTGGCCGTTCATTTCGATACAGGTTTCAGTTCTTTTGTGCATATTATCGCACTATAGACTATTGCATCTAATTCCAATTGCCAGTTTCGTCCTTCGTACTAGTAACTCATGTCGAAATAATTCTGTACCTACTCTACGTACTGTAAATTCAATCTTCACTTCTGCCCGACCCGAAAATATAAAATTACTCAGACATGCTATCTACTGTCTGTCCAAGTGGTTATGCCGCAGGATTGTAGAAAGGGAGGAAATCACGTGACAGTTAATTACTTAACGAGGCCTTTTATTTAAGTTAAATTAAACAGCTGTATAATATCATGTAAACTTCCAATTCCTAAGAGAAATTAATGTTTTCAGAAAAGAGCTAAGACAGCCCAGCTATTACAGAGGGGCGAGCAGAAGCAGGTGGGTGAAATCGGGATGCGACGTAGGCAAACGGACAGTGCCTGTGCGAAAATATGATTCAATATTGAAAGCTCTTTCGTCACTGGAAAACGCGAACATATTTCTGGAACGTACTATACTCAGTAACTCAGTACTGCTTACTATCTGCGGTCTTGGTTCTGTGTGGAGTTGGAACTTCCTTAGTAGAAGGGGTGGAGTGAAGTACATTCAAAAACTCAGGTACAATAAAAATTGAAGTAAAAATAAAATGATGTCCCTGTACCATGTAACATTTTTGCTCCTCCTGCACAATTAGCAGATTGTGACATAGACCGTTATTCGGCTCAACGCTTCAGTTCTTGAACACATCTGAAATACATTTACAGTAATAGTCTGAAATACTTACAGTACGAATTGGAAATGACGTAGCACCCAACAGCACAGTAACCTAACAAACCACCCTTGAATTAATGAATCTTAACCAAAATTTACAAATGCATTGATTACTTATTGATTGTAATGTGAATATGCGCAATTTGACAGTCATTTAAAGAGATACTTGATCGTAACATTGAATATCGTACCATAAGCTTGCTGGAAATATATGTATATTTTTTAGATTTCTCAAGAAAATATGCCAATAACACAGTCTCACTGGTATGAATATTAACATTTTTATCCAAACACCAATAAAAGGCATAATAAAATGTGAACAGTAAGTTCAAAATAAATGAGCCATACAAAGTATAGAAATATGAGACGGTAATAATAATAATAATAATAATAATAATAATAATAATAACAATAATAATAATAATATTAATAATAATGGCACATCTGATTACTCAATTTTCTAACCAATTAATAATAATGGATGATACACCTGTCCGCGTCGGATTCTTAAATACCACTCAGGCTACCTATTGGACTTGTCCAATCACAGCATATACAGGATGGAAGCAATATAGCTCTGCAAATTTTTAATAGCGTATTCCTTGGATATAGTGCAAAAAAAAACTCTAATACCATATTAGCACAGTCTAGTAGGCCTATATATAATCACGAACTCAATACGTAGTAAATATGCATCCATAGATACTTGCTAACCACTAGGATCGCTAATATCGTCTCATTACAGACAATGCGCAATAGTACCGGCACAGTCTATTGTTCCTAGAACCCTCACAACTCAAGCTTCGTGACTGTATATACTAGACTGTGATATTAGCCACAAATGAATACTTTTCTCAGAAAAAAAAAACTATTTTCCCCTAAATGTTAATCTGTTTTACTCGATGAGTTACTACCCGTACGATTCTGATTTTTACTGTTATCATTAGTGAAACTGATAAGGAATGATTTATCCCTTTGAAGTTTTTAAATAAAGTGGACGGTTTTGTAGAAAATTAAATAAAAACCTTAACACGTCGTTTCCTGCCATTAGGAAATCTGGCAACCCTACTGCAGTATAAGGGACGGAACGCTGCTGTTCAGACCGAATGTGTGTGTGTTCATAGGTGGAGCCGGCGATGCGCTGTTGCCAAACTACGCAGACTTTCTGCTTAATTTTCTATTTAACCATGAACTTAAATACAAAACGCATAATTGTTTTTTTTATTTATTTTAATGTATTCTATTGCCTCCTTCAATCTGCATAGTTATTCGCTTCGACTCTGTATAGGTGTACAAAGTGCCTAAGTGTACGCACTAGGGCTGGGGACGGAGCGGTTCGGTTCGGAGCAGTTACTGTGACGTCATTACTCGGTTGAACCGAGTACAAATTTGTGGCGGCAGGTTTAAAATTTAGATAGATTGAGTCGATTTTAGAACGTACTTCGAAAGTGAAATCAAGCATGTTTTAAAAGCGTTGTAGTAAAGCGCTTTCGCTTTGCCAATTGGCGAGAAAAAAGTGCTTCTCTTCATTGCAAAATGGCGGTTGCAAATTTCATTTTGCGGAGTTATTTTGTATGAAAGGCCTATTTAACTTTCAGTGTTGTTATATATGACAGACGAAATAAAATTGATAAAATAATTTATAATACTAATAGCTAATAAATTAACATGTGATGTAAACGTTAAACGCTGCAGCTAATTAAGAAAGAAGATAGAAAGAAATGTGCTCCATGAAGCGCTGCCTAAAACACTTAAAAATAACACACATAATTATTTACTATTACGGAAAGTGGATAAAATAATCAATAAAACGTGGAATCTTAAACTGAAGAACATAATGTTTATTTATTTTATAACATTATTAGCCTTCAATACAACCATGTCCTCTTTGGTGAAGAGTAATATTATTGATAAATTAAAGTAATTAGGTAACATAATTCGTAGAAATAAATACAAATAAAATTATGACTGATGAGGTAACACAAATCCAATAAACACACAAATAGGAGAAAAATATAATGCACTTCTTTTTTTTAACATATTTTAATATTAATCACTCTAATATGATGATGATGATGATGATAATAATAATAATAATATTGTTATATTATAATGTATATAATAATATTGTTATAATATATTATTATTATTATTATTATTATTAATATGTATAGTAATATGTTCAGACTGTCAATGTTCATTAGGTCCACTTGACAGGTCATATAATAGGATGAACTCCTCTTCAGTACTAGAAGGAAATAATTTGTCCTGCAGCAGAAAATATTTAAAGACAACAGTGTCTACGTTGTTGCCTGCTAGAATTAAGTAAAACACGCGAACTCTATTTGAACGTTTGAACTGACCGGTAACGGCTACGGTTAACCGAGTAACTTCGGTGCTCCGCTGCCAAGCACATAAACCGATAGAACCGAGTAACTCAACAGTTCTACTCGCTCCGTCCCCAGCTCTAGTACGCACCCGTTCCGGGTCCAGCCATTGCGATGCATCGTAAAGCCAATGTCGCATACTTTCTTGTCTTCAAATATTGCATGTGAAATGACATGCACACTGAGATCTCATAAGTCTTCGTTGTGGAATGCTGTTGATGTCCTTGTTTTTAGACTAGTGTGTGTTCTTAGCACCCCTGTTTACGTAACGTTTTCTTATGGGATATCATGCAACTGCAGCGTGTTGGTGAGTTAGTTCCTCGGCTATATTTTTCCATGAAATAAAGCCTTCACTTCATTATGACTGTTATTACGCGTTTTCTTTCTCGTTCGTATTCATGGCGGTGCTGTAATTTGTGCTCTACACATTCGAAGTGTTCGCCAAGACGACGTGGATTTATTCTCAAAAAGCGGAAAAGAATAATGGAGGTGCCAGCGGGTTGCAGAACTTTGTTTTATATAGGCATTTTAGCCTACTTTCAACTTCCTCTCGTTTGTATAAATACCAGTAGTTCTGCGCAAACTACTCTGATCTGATATATTACAGCGAAGTACGCAAGAAATGAAATCACGTGTGTTTGAATCGACGCAAGATTTTACTATTTATTGTAGGCACGAAGGTTATTTTCAGATAATTTCCTCCAGGTCATGTATTGAAAACCGGTCATGAGGAATTAATTAAATGGAATTCTAAAATGTAACTTATAAACAATGTTTTTTAATTTTTTTATATTTCTGCCACGGGCGTATGGAACTCCATGTTATACTCGTATATACTGTAACAGAAATAAAATTGGCTGTGGAAGAAATACAGGGTGAACAGTAAATATTGAATATTGCTAATAACTTCTTAAATGTCAATTTTACAACAAAAAAAAGTTTTATACAAAAGGTATTGGAGATAAACCATATGATATGATACCAGTGTTCGAAAAATGTTATTCAGGCATACATGATGTGACCAGGAACATAGAGAGCCGAAATAGGCCCCCTGGCTAAGATTCTATGGGCCTCCCTTTCAAACGATATTCGAGTGTTGAGAACACTCGTATTATGTGAAGTAGCATAGCACTGAACACTGCTTTTTATTATAGACATTACAAAAGTGAACAAATATTTTACACTACTCTATTCTCTATTGTTTATTTGAAATACAGACACATACACAAAGTCACTAACTTACATTTTAGGAGAACATTACTTTTAAGAAATCTACAGTGGAGCTTTTCTTGCCTTTCGACTCGCAAAATAGTCTATTATTTCTTCAAAGTCCAACTCTCGTGCAAGACTGCTTTCCAAAGCTAAGGTGCTAAGACTTGATAGTCTCCCTTGCGACATTGTTGAGCGAAATATGTCCTTCGCACGCACCAACAGGCTAAACAACTTTTAATGGCAATGTAGTAAATATGCGCAAAACAATGCAGAATTTGGAGATAGATTGATCAGTTTCTTTTGAGTAAGGCCGCTCAGGAGTTGAAGAGTTTGTAAGTTATTCTTAAAGTTTACTGGTTAAATAGACTAATTAATTCTAAGATCCCAAGGAAATTGCCACTCCTGGGATCACCAATAAGGGGGGGGGATCCCCTCTCAGTGGCAAGCCTCTTTCACGTAGAAATAGAATCACATCCAAAATACGGATTAAAATCTTCCTCCAATTGTCTACTTCATCCTTAAAGGTTTTAGAATGTAACACATCAGCTGCTAAATCCTCACTTAAAAGTTTCTCCAAGCTCCACCACTCTAGATAACAAACCTTATGACTAGCACTATTTTTATGTGTAGGTAATTTACCATAGAGACTCTTCCACCAGAAAAACCTCCAAGAGAACATAATACTGAACATGCAACTTGCTCATGATACGGCAGTCAGTCTCTTGGTACGCTTTCTCCATTATTCAAGGTGCATTGCAGAACTCAATGAGAAAATAAATTACACATCCATGTCACATGGAAACTCTTTGGGGAGTGATTTAGGCCCACGAAGAACTAATTCTTGAATGAACCCAGTAGAAAGCTGCAAATTTTCTAGTGTCCCGATGTCAAAATCAAAAGGTCTAGAGGTTGCTGTCTATGATGTTATTGGTCATGGTGCAAGTGGGGCAAGGAAAATCTGATCGTGTTGTATTTATTGATTCGGAACGTTCATTGGATCCTGATTTTACTTCGTCTTAATCTTGAATATCTTTTCTTTGATCCAAAGATTCACTTTCCACTTCCTCCTCCTGTTCACACATTCTAACTTTCTTCAACACAAAACCAAAGCTTTCAAATGTTATCTGTCCTTTCTTAGATAATTCTTCCTTCGTCTCCTTCTCCTTTCTTTTCTGAGCACCAGATTTATGATGATAACTCAGCCACCGGCGTAGCTCAGGCGCTTGCCTGCCGAGTCGGAGTTTCACTCGGGCGTGGGTTCGATTCCCGCTTGGGCTGATTATCTAGTTGGATTTCTTCCGAGGTTTTCCCCAACCGTAAGGCAAATATCAGGTAATCTATGGCGAATCCTCAACATCATCTCGCCAAATATCAACTCACTATCACCAATGTCATCGACGCTAAATAACCTCGTAGTTGATACAACGTCGTTAAATAACCAAGTAAAGAAAATTATAACTCATGATCTGCAAACAAAATTGATTAAAACATTAACATACACGGTTGTCAGTTTCCGAACAAGCCAACCAAACGACTGTTAGTCCGTGTGTGGCGTGGAATGGAGATGGAACAAGCGTGTACTATCTATTGTAGTGGAGAACTGTTTTCCCGGTAAATGCCACGCCCAATGCAACGATTTCACTATGATTCGTGTGTGTAAAAATGTCGCAAAAATTAAATAATATTATTACTTTCAGTTTTACATTTTAAATTACATATACGCGAGGAAGAGTAAAATATTAACCTTAATAATTGTTTTATTAATTGAATATGTACAATAAGACTACAAATAATCACTTTTCAACATAGTATAACAGGAACACTTGCATTGAAAGTACTGGGGACTATATTGAAAAGTGATGAAGTGTTTGTAGTCTTATTGTACATATTCAATTAATAAAACAATTATTAAGGTTACTTTTTGGCTCTACCTCGTAGTACTACCAGCACGTTATCCGGGCCCCCTGAAAGCCCCGGGCCCCCAGGATACAGCCATGCCCTCCATACCCTCTCACCGGGCCTGGATGTGACAGTATTTTTTTTTTCAAATGACATCCTATATTAAAACTTACGTATTCCGAATCTCAATTAAATTTTACGTATGAATGTGTAGAAATTTTACCCATTGACCCGTTTCATATCTTTTAACTATTAAACTTGTTTCGTGGACTTAAAATTTGAGACGAATAAGTACTTATGTAAAGTCATGTTGAGTAGGCCATAAAAGTAAACAAAACACTATGACTAACCAAACTTGACAACAGATGCTCAAAATTAGAACCATTCACAGCCAAACAATGTCCCAGTCTATCACGAAAACAGCCCATTGTAAATAGGAGATGGAAGAGATAAGGCATGTAACTGTGAGAAAGACAATGGGCTGTTTCCGTGATAGACTGGGAAATTGTTTCGCTGTGAATGGTTTTCATTTTGGGCATCTGTTGTAAAGTTTGGTTAGTGATATTGTTTTGTTTAGACCTACTTTTATGGCCTACTCAATATGATTTTACATACTTATTTGTCTCAAGTTTGAAGTCCGCGAAACAAGTTTAATAGGTCTAAATAGATTCATATGTAAAATTTAATGGAGATTCGAAACACCTAAATGTTAATATATGGTACCATTTGAAAAAATAAAAAATAAAGTTTACTGTCACACCCTGTATGTCTGAATAACTTTGTTCGCACACTGGCATCATATTGTGTGGTTTATGTCCAATAGATTTTTTTTTTGGAAAATTAAAATTTAAGAAGTTATTAGCAGTATTCCATATTTATTCTTCATCCTGTCTATGTAACAGTAAATACAGCAAAATCTAAAGATACAGTTTAGAATTTTATTTAATTCATCTGAACCTATTAATAAAAATAAAATAGGACATTTCATTGTATTTTTAGTTCCTTAATATTTTTCCTTACAACATTTTCCTGTGAATGATAGGCCTACACTGCAGATAGTAAGGAAATAATTTATTTTCTCATGTTAAATCCATATATGTAGTAAATATGCTTTAGTATAAGCTGAAGTAAAATGTTTCGGTTCTAATTTTCTGAGAATAAATTCGTTTATTTTGTTATGTTCTCATTAATTATTGCATATCATTCTTCAGTTGCCTCTGGAAGACACTAATAAGATCGGCCACAATTTCTAAGAGTATAATGTTTTTTTCATCCCTAACTATCTTTATCTATCTATCTGCCTGCTTGTCTGCCTGCCTGTCTATCTATCTGTCTGTCTATCTATCTATCTATCTATCTATCTATCTATCTATCTATCTATCTATCTATCTATCTATCTATCTATCTATCTATCTATCTATCTATCTATCTATCTATCTATCTATCTATCTATCTATCTATCTATCTATCTATCTATCTATCTATCTATCTATCTATCTATCTATCTATTCATCAAACCAACCCACCCACCCACCCACCCTATCTATCTATCTATCTATCTATCTATCTATCTATCTATCTATCTATCTATCTATCTATCTATCTATCTATCTATCTATCTATCTATCTGTCTGTCTGTCTGTCTGTCTGTCTGTCTGTCTGTCTGTCTGTCTGTCTAATCTGTATAACTATCTCTAAATCTAAATCTAATTTGTCTGTCTGTATCTTTGCATTACCTTGCTCTGTCTGTCTGTCTGTCTGTCTGTCTCTCTGTCTACCTATCTGTCTGCCTCTCTATGTACCTGTCTGTCTCTGTCTACCTATCTGTCTGTCTCCCTGTCTACCTATCTGGCTGTTTCTCTGTCCACCTATGTGTCTGTCTCTCTTGGCTTGACTTGGCTTTCTACCTAGTACAATACAGTATATAATCTATCATATCTCATTCTTTATCTATATTTTTGTTTTATATGTATTCTTCTTAACAAATATTAATATACAGTATTTGCACGTAAACCCCTTACAGCCTGTATGTATGTACCTACTGTGTATTATGTACAATATGCATATGTCATATGTTTGTATGTATGTAGACGTACAATATAGGCCTATGTGGTGTTTTTCTGGACATACTTGACTGCACTCTACTTATTCATTTGCGATTTGTTGCATTGTTGCTTTGTGCACGCTCCACTGGTTTTCGCTGTCATTCACTGAGGTTCCAGTGAGTGCAGAATTCCATAAAAATCAACGTTCAGATTCATTCCTGTCGTTATTTCTGTCTCTTTTTTTGCACGGCTCGATTGCATTACATACACATTTGTTGGAATATTTATCAGAATCACGGAATGTTGTTTTGAATTGGATGTCAGAAAAAAATATATAACGTGATCCCTTTATACTACGAAATTTAAAAAATCTATCAGAAACTCGAGGGATATTGAAATGTAAAGGACCAGGATCGAGCCTTGTGGACAGGTTGTTACACACTGTTTCCAGATTATCATTCTCTGCATCTCGAAACTACAATAACATTCCATTACATTTTCATAGTAAAAAAAAAAAAAAAATTTCTTTGTTCAAATTAAATCCCCTTTTTGTGCGTTGTGTGTTTATGGAATTAATATACGAATTAGTGAATGAATAAGAACTAAATAAGTAGTAAAATAGCTGTTTTCCTGTTAGATCTGGTTCATTTTCGTGATAATTTAGTGGGTAAAATTAATCTAATTTGTATTGTTGATATAGGAATTTAGCGTTTACTTTGTAGTTCTTACCTCTACAGCGGAAAAATATATATTTTTTTATGCTAATACAGCGAAACGTTACCATTATCTACTTCATTGCTTTGCCTCTCTATTTTATAAATTCAGTAAATTATTTTATATGATTTTACGAAATAAATATTTATGTACCAAACGGAGAACAATAAAATTGACGTTATAGCTCATATTTACCATTCTCTCGATTTTTCAGGGATTTAATTCGTTTTTATGTTATTAGCTGTTTTTTGCGATGTACGATGGAGTACCGAATTGTCATCGCCAATTTAATTTTTTTCTATCAATTTCACGAACTAAAATTCAATAAATCAAGCCAAATAAAAGTGATCCTGCACAGCATTTTCTGCCAATGTGGAAACAGTTTAATGCTACTTGATTTGAGTTTTGTAGCAGTGTGAGGCTTTAAACTATTTTAATGTATTGACTTTTTATAATCACAAACTTCATTCATTCATTCATTGATAGTTTTCTGCACAAGGTCAAGTCCTTCACTACAAACCCAGCATTAACCGATCATTCCTATTTTTCGCCTTCCTCTTGGTCTCCGCATGCAATTGACATCTTAATGTTGTCTGTCATCTTATATCTTCTTCTGCCCTGACTTTTCTTCCCTTTCACCATTCCTTCCAGTGCATCCTTCAGTAGGAAGTTCCTTCTTAGCCAGTGACCCAGCCATTTTTTTTTCTCTTCATGATCAGTTTAAACATTATTCTTTCTTCACCCATTCTTTCTGTCACAGCTTCATTTCTTATTCTGTCTATCCATTTCATACGCTCCATTCTTCCCCGTCTATCTATGTTTAAAATGCTTCCAGTCGTTTCTCTTCACTTCGTCATAACGTCCATGTTTCTGACCCATATAAAGGCACACAATTCACAAAGCAGTTCACTAGTCTATTCCTTAGTTATTTTTCCAGAAGTCCTCAAAAAATGTCCATTTTCATATTAAATGCTTCCTTTTCCATAACTACCCTTCTTTTGACTTTCTAGCACTAGCTCATGTTATTGTTTACGATAAATTTTTAAGCTGTCCACTTATTCTATTGTCTTATTTCGGATTCGCACGTTTTCCTTGTTTGTTTTTCTTTTGATATAGATTTGTGATAATATAAAATAAAGGCTCGTTGTAAATCTCGTGATATGCAACTCCGGTAGATTTTGGATCCAACCAATTCACACTCGGATATACAATGAATGCCTTTCAGCACTAGTTTTGCAATACTATTTACTGTGCATTGATAATACATCTAATTTGGCGACTTCTGTACTATTTTACAGAGGTTTTTCTAGAATCGAGTTGTCAAAATTGTAAATAAATTACAGGCTTGATTGATGGATGAATATGAGAAAGAACGTTCTGCGGTTGGGCAGCTAAATTAATTCACTCATTTATAATTAAATGGAATAAGAAGTAAATTAAGGGTATCCTACAAGCAAACCTCAGCTCGAACTCCTCGCGACGCGCATGCTATACCCCTCTCACCCCCCTACAGTAGGCTTGAGAGCATGCTGGGAACGGGAGCATATGTCATCTGCGCGAGACAGTCGCGCCCGCTGGTTTCTGCGCACTGAGTTTTCCTTGTTGGATGCCTATAAGTTACTAGTGTATAAATGAATAGATTATGGAATTAATTGATAAATTTGTCTAGATGAGTTTTGTATGATTAAATAAATGTAATGGAGAACTTACCATGTTTATTAGAGTAATAGCGTCGTCCTCTGTTGTCCCCCTGTTATCAAGTTGAATTTTGAATGCGAGATTCGTAAGTTCAACCCCGATGAAGTCGATTTTAAAAGGCGATAAGGTCCTTAGAATGGATCTCTTCAAGCAATCAATCGCCCAATCAATTTCATTGTCAAAAAACTGCATTTTTCTGGAGCTAAAGACAAAGTCGAAGTCAAAATATACATAGATGAACACATTGAAATATGTTAGGCGTTGAATTAAAAAATTCAATATTATGAAATTGATTGGCAATAAGCCAATTTTTATAACGGATTTGAATCTCACTAAGATAGCGTAATGGATAAGTTATCGCTCGGCAATATGTTATTCTCATTTACTGCAATAATGTAGAACTGTTGTTTACTTCTAGTCAACCTTACTTTAAGAGTGACTATAAAGTGGTTATACCTAGCGGAGTAAGTGTAAAATTGATATTGTAAATCAATGTTAATTAAATTCATCTTTGTGAATATCAGACAATTTTATATATACAGAGTTTAACAAAAGTTTCTGGTACAGTGAACATTTTTTTTTTCAAATATTTGATGGTAAATATCACATTTTCAGCCAAATTATTAATAAAGGATTGCATCACACCACAATGAAGTAGTACCAACTCCTACACCATAACATTTGGACGTGGTTTTTGAGAAAATGGAAAATAAACAAGAGAATAATTTTAACATACTCTTACAGAAACTTTAGTTAGATTCTTTATATATAGTCCACACCTGTGGAGTAACAGTTAGCGTGTCTGGCCGCGAAACCAGGTCGCCCAGGTTCGATTCCATTCGGGGTTTTCCCTCAACCCAATGTGAACAAATGCTAGGTAACTTTCGGTGCTGGATCCCGGACTCATTCCACCGGCATTATCACCTTCATCTCATTCAGACGCTAAATAATTTAAGATGTTAATAAAGCGTCGTAAAATAACCTACTTAAAATATATATAATATTGGCCTTTTTCTGCAGGATAAGTATTTTGTCCACATTGGCATCATTGGATACTAAAAGACCAGATAGTATGAAGGAAAGCATCATATGATTGAATGAGATACTCTTTTGATACAGTGGTTTTAAGATGAGGTAATAAATACAGTATACATGGGAAAGTCTGTTACTCGTACCAACCTAGGATATATTATGATCTGCTCAGGATAACTTTGAGTCCTAAATAGTTCCAAGAAGTTTCACTTCAGACACCAACTCGTCAGGTACATTCTCTAAAGTAAACAATAAGCGTTGAGTTTTATCATAGTTAAAATTGAAACCATGGGCCTCAAGCCAGTGGGCCGCATCACAAAAACAAAGTGTAAAAAAATGTATTTAAATCATGTAGATCACTTATGGTATGGAGTAGGGACGTGTCATCAAATAAAATAGAATCATAGTTCACGTTGTACGGCAGATCATACAGTTCAAGTTGTACGAAAAATTATTTATTATAGTTAACAAAATCAACAGGCCAATAACCGATCCATGAGGAACTCCGTTATCAATGTTAATCGTCAATACTTGGCGCCTGGTTCTATTGGATAAATATGATGTTAGGTTGATGCATGAGTTCGTAGCGTTTTTTATTCATCACAAAACTGTGTTGTTAGGGGATTTTTATCTTTTGTCATTTGGAGTGTTGTGTGGATTTGAAGAAAGTTTGTACTATGTGCTAAAGAAGATGGAGTGTCAAGTAGAAAAGAAAAATAACGCTTCCGACATATTCTCCTCTTCGAGTTTAATAAAAGAGCAAAGGCAGCGGAGGCAACTCGAAACATATGTGCCGTGTAAGGGGAATATGTCATGGGAGGAAGCACTGCAAGAAAATGGTTGGATCCAACTCTGTACTCCTTACGCCATAATAGAGGGAAGTAAAAAGTTATGGGTTCCGTGTCGTAGATTTACGGCATGTCTTTGTTCAGCCAAAATTTGTTAGCCATTTCTCGCCCAGGTTGAATTTTGATATTCAGTAAGCTTTGCTGTTGAAAGTGTCGTTAAATGAAGTGTTATTGCACTTGCTGCTGCTAATATAATAATAATAATAATAATAATAATAATAATAATAATAATAATAATGATGATAATAATAATAATAATGATAATAATGATAATAATAATGATAATAATAATAATGATAATGATAATAATAATAACAATAATAATAATAATAATAATAATAATACCTAATACCTAATAGTGGCTTCATTTCTCTTCTGATCTATGTTTCCACAAGTACAATTCGCTTTCAATTTCTTGGAAAAAAATTTTGAACTCTTTTGTTGAATTGCATGACCGTTTGTGGCACTTTTATAGCGAATAAAACTCAACAGCTAAACTATAAAAAAGACAGTTTTATTCTTCTACGAAAGACATTATCTTGAAACCGTTGCCAGGCAACAGCAGAAACATTGTTGAGTGATGGACGTCTGGTTACAAATAAGCGGGCAGTTCGTGCCGAATGTTGTGCCTCTATTGCAGTGAGGCTGAGAACGGGTGTTGTGGACGATATTGCGGGGTAGTTTAACCCTCGTGTTGGGTGGATTACGACGCACAACTCCACACTCGTAGCGGCAATTTTTTTAAACCGTTTGAGGGTGGGTGGAAAGGAAAATGGCGGACATGACTGTTGTGGCATTCATTATAATGGAGAGAGGATGACAGCTGGCCGTATGCAAATCGCGATATAGACTGGGAAAAACTTGTTGACAAGACCCGCCACCAGCGGGCGCCGCCGTCGTCTTCTTTTCCTAGCAACTCGGAATTATTCTCAATTTTCTGTGGTAACAGATGAAGGATGTCTGTCCGCGTGGGGTATTTTGACAAGGAACATGTTGTCGGCTAATGAACTGGTTATTTGTTAAAAGGCTGTTTGTTATGTTTCCACGGAAGTATCCATCTTGCCACTTGTTCCGCTGCATTACCACGTGTCTGACCGCCCTTCGCCATATTAATCTTTGTTGTCATTTATCTCAGTGGTCGTCAGAGGGATGTCACGACTCCACCTTCCGTTCGAATATTGACAACTTCTTACAGGATTTTTATCCGGCTATTTATCGACGCTGTATCAACTACTAGGTCATTTAACGTCATTGAAATTGATGATAGTGAGATAAGTCTGAAGATCCGCCATGAGATTATCTGACATTCACTTTACAGTTGAAGAAATTTTCGGAAAAAACCTAGCCTGGTGATCATCTCAAACAAGATTTCAACTCACGCTCGAACGCTGCCTCAGATCACTAAACAAACGCCCTACCGTTTGAGCTAAGCCGGTAGCCTTTGTTTTTGTTCCTTCTAGTACAGAGCTGCAGAATGGGGCTTAGAACCGGTTTATATTCGACCGGTCAGAGAATATCCGACAAGGTCGAGCATCTGATCGAATGTTCGAACTTCAAGCGGTTACCTGTAATATTTTGCAGGCTAGACAGAACACCAGGCTCACTTCGTCGTAAGGTGCGTACACACTTAGCGAACGAACAACGAACGAATGATGAAGCGAAACTTCGTTGTTCGTTCGCTGTTTGGAGCAACGTACAAATCATCAGCAAATGGTCAGAAAACATTCACGTTCGCTGATTATCCGCAATAATGGCAGACGAAAATATAATTATAGCAAGTGCAGTCGTTATTATAGGCAGTTTAACAAAAAGAAAGTTAAAAACCAAAAGGCGATGGTGGCAGACGCCACTCTACGAAAGTCGCAATCAATATAGAGGCACTGACTTGCTTCATGATTTACGTCGAATGGAATCGGCACAGTTTCACAACTTCTGTCGTATTTCAGAAACAGACTTCGAAATATTACTGTGCAAAATAGGGCCAAAAATTTCCAAGAAAGACACAGGCTGGCGAGAAGCAATACCTATTCAGGAAAGGCTAGCATTAACATTTCGATATCTCGCTACAGGATATTCGTATAAAAGTTTCATGTATTTATTCAAAGTGTCGAAACAGCTGATTACCAGGATTGTTCCAAAAGTATGTACAGCTATAATTGAGGAACTGGAAGATTTTATTAAGGTATGACTGCAAGACAGGGGAAAGTTTCAATATACGGATACCTCACTAACAATAATTATCTTAAAATACTAAAAAAGAGATTTGTCTGTGTTTGTCGAATGCGCATCATGGTTACGAAAAGGCATTTTTCAGTGCCAATAATTTATTTTGTGTGCACAAGGTTGGAACTTTGTTTTTTTCTGAGCGTGAATTTGTCCAGAAGGAACGACATATGTTTATACGCGAAACAAGTTCCACCTCATCACTCCACATTCCAGATCTTTTTGTGGACTTCTATCTTTCCCTTCTTGTTCCTCTTGGCGATACCCAACTGTAATACCTGGATAGATTAATCTTAGTCTGGTCTTTTATACCTCACAGTCAGCCGTCCACCGACAAAGAAAGCGAAACAAATCCAACATTTGCTAATCCGAACACTAAGGTAGTCCTAAGACGGAAGAACTTTGCCAGGTGTTTATTAGCAATATAAATTTCTATTTTTCCCAAGCGGTTGTGCAGGACTATAGTTTCTAGTATGACAGACGGGTTTGATATGGAAAAATGTGTACCGATATCGTACGACTTTTTCATTAGATGCGTTTCACGAGGAAAATGGATTGTTGTATTGTGAATCTAACTATGGTTGAAAATACGTCTTTTTCAATGCTCGGACAACTCCGTAATAGAAATTGACAATACAAAGTTCCAGCAGAATTGTGTTACGGGCGTAGTACAAAGAGTTAACAAGGAATACCGAAACATTTTATTCTGCGCCGGGCCTAGAAGAAACAACTAACCGGGAAAACACAACACGCTGCCGGTCAAAAACAACCTCATGGCTTCGTAAGAATGCCGGTAACTTAGGTTCGACTCACTGCACGAGATGGGTCGAATTCCCTCAGTTTACGTTCTACCTCTCAGTTTTCCCTTTGGTGGCCTACCCTCATGTACTGTGTCAGAATATGTGACGTTGGCACAATGTCCAACGCAGTATGTACAGAGGTGCACTCATTACGAGTGACTAAGTGGCCGGGATCCGACGGAATGAGCGCCGTCTTGAATCACTAAGTGATTACTTACACATATATTATTATGATGTACCGAAGTACAAATGATACTTCCGTACAGGAATTCTGCGTTACCAAATGATGAAAGATGGATAGAACAGAGAATCCGGTGTGGCTTAGTGGATAAAGCATCAGCACGTAGAGCTGAAAACCCGGGTTCGAGTCCCGGTGGCGGAGAGAATTTTTCTCTGTTCTATCCATCCTTCATCATATGCGAGTTTTTATTTCCAAAAGACTTATAGATTCTGGGAAAAAATGTTGAAATATAGTAAAATTATACTAGCGAAAGGTGAACCACTCCTCTTAATCTGGCTTCGCAGACCCCATGTTTCCTATCTGAAAATGTTCAGCAGAGCACTCTGTTCAATTTTTGCATGTTTTTATTAAATCCTTCCCGGTACCGTAGCTATATGACAGGTGCTCAGATCGGTCCTGACTTCTCGTATCAATTCTGTTTTTGATTTTACAAAAATAATTTTATTGTGACATCGTGAAGGAAAATTATTTTCCACCATCCCAACATCTAAAACACTTCTTCTTGAAAGAGAATTTAATATAATATAATTAATTGATTAACTAGCGGACTTACTCGTGTTAATTATGTAAGTTTGTGCGGCTTACAACTCTTTCAGTGTTTCACGCATCATCCTCAGAGCCTATTAGATCTCGGCGTCATCTCGAACTTCTCTGCCTATTATGTGGGTGTATTTGATTGTTGAAAGGTGTTGAAGAGTGGAGTCAAATAGTGTGTGTACTGAAATTGATCTGTGTGTTGAGAATTTGATCGGGGTGTGTTTTAGTGTGTTTGTATATTTCGTATTGTTCTAGTGTGTTGAGTTTTTGGTTCTTGGGTTGTATGTGTAGGATTTCCATGTCCGCATTTATGTTATTGTATGTATGGTTTGCATTGGTTATGTGATCGGCGTATGTAGATGTATTGTGTCCCCTGGTTATTGCTTTAATGTGTTCTTTGTAGCGTGTTTGGAATGATCTGCCTGTCTGTCCTATGTAGAACTTATCGCAACTATTACATGTGAGTTTGTATACACCTGTGTGGTCGTATTTATTTGTTTGTGTTTTTTGTGTGTTGAGATGTCTTTGTAGTGTGTTTTCTGCACAAACTTACATAATTAACACGAGTAAGTCCGCTAGTTAAGCAATTAATTATATTCAAGTGTTAAAAGTAGTGTATGCAAGATTCAAAATGGATTATTAATATAATATTTTTGCAACAAGATACGAATAGTGGCCATATTCACAATAAAAACTATTCAAGCTCGCATTCTCTTTTAGATAAGAATAAATTCCCAAACATTATCGTGCATCAAGTTTCGCTGCAATCTATATATCAATTTCTCTATCACTAAATGTGCTATTAAACACACGGATTTGCAATAGTTCGTGGTGTGTTTGTGGCGCGCGGTGTGTTTGCAATGAATCCGCTTATCCGGATCGGTTAACCCTCTGATGCATGTATTCATTCTTTTCGTTTCCTGCGCATAAAAGCAAATAGCTGTGCTAATACGCGCGTGTACCTTGTAATCCAGGCCTATCCTCTTTGGGACGCCGCTACTATTGCCCCTGCCACCTACATCATGTTACGAGCGAACGAATCCAATTTTAAACATGCACCGCAGCGCTGTCATTACTATTATTATTATTATTTGCCCCCTGATCTTCACGCCAACGCGCGTTTCATCCAATATCCCAGCTAATATTAGGTTTCAGCAACCGGCTGTTCAGAAAACGACGCACCCCTCTCCAATCAAGCGGTACAAACTGTCGAACTTCCTATCTTAAATCACGTCTGTATCGGTTTCACGTTTCAATTGAAATTGAAGTTCTTATCATGTTATTTCCACAGTTACCACTACTGCTAACGCTGCTATTACAATCACTTTGAAAATGAAAAAATAAAGTTCTTGTTGCGTTAGCTGATGAACTGTCAAGTCCTACCGGCCGCTACTGGCCTCATGTCCACATGTCTCAGCAGAGGTGAACGATCTTCCAACCAGAACGGAGATATCATGGTGGTTGGCACGATGATCCCCCCAGTACCTGAATTTCCGTAACCGGATTTCGCTAACTATCGTAGTTCCCCCAAATTCATCACTAGACTTCGAAATTCAGGTCCCAGTCGGAGAAATACAAGTTTACTGATAACAGAGCATTGGGCGGAGGTGGAGGAACATGCTAGATTTGATTACTTTTCCATCTATCGGATAGAGCTCTGCATTTCATTAAGAACGCCCTACCGAGAGTCGTGATATACGCGCAGTCGGTCGCTCGCTCCGTGACATATGCAGCAGGCTGGCTGCCGCGTGTTCTGACTCCGCAAAAAGTAAATCATCCAATGAAGCATCACTGACGACCGGTCGTCTCTATCACTTGAAGAGTTTCACAGACTGAAAACTGTCTTCTATCAATGTGTTTACAGTATACGCTATGAAAATGTAAAATTGCCTGATACCCTATCACCCAATTAGTGAACAGACTATCAGATTGAATAAAATTACAATAAAATATTTAAATAATAATAATAATTTATTTTATAGGTTTATTAATTTAAAATTTTAACTAACTACAGTATGTTGTCTTTTAGAATATAAATAAATGTTAGAAGGAAGTGAAATAGAGAACTACGACAAGGATATCCTTTATCATATACACTGTTCAACATCTATTTGGAGGATTTGGTCAACAACTGTTTTCACAACATGGAAGGAGTAAAAGTAGGAGGAAGAAGAATAAAGTGCATATGATTTTCTGATGATATGGCGTTGTTAGCAGAAGAGAAGGCGATACTAAGGGATATGCTACTGGAGCTAAATGACAGCTGTGAAAATATGGGATGAAGATAAATGCAAACAAGACGAAGACCATGGTTGTCGCAAGAAAAATAAAGAAGGTAAACTTGCGAATTCTACATGCGACAGTAGACACCAAATGAACAGCTTCAGATACTTGGAGTGTACTATAAGCAGTAACATGAGCTGCAGCCAGGAAGTCAAAAAGGAGGATATCAATGGCAAAGGAAGCTTTTAATAGATAAAGGAGCATCTTCTGCGGACTTTTGAAAAAAAGAACTAAGGAAGAGACTAGTGAAGTGCTTTGTGTGGAGTGTGCCATTGTATGTGGCAGAAACATGGACAATACGACGAAATGGAGAGAAGCGAATAGAAGCATTTGAAATGTGGATATGGAGAAGAATGGAACGTGTGACGTGGACAGACAATAAGAAATGAAGCTATGTTGGAAAGAGTGGGTGAAGAAACTGCAAACCCAGCATTCTCCAATCTTTCCTATTTTCTGCCTTCCTCTTAGTCTCCGCATATGGTCCATATATCTTAATGTCGTCTATCATATGATAACTTCTTCTGCCCCAAACTCTTCTCTCGGTCACAATTCCTTTCAGTGCATCCTTAGTTCTTTTTGCAGAGGTCCGCAGAAGATGCTCCTTTTTCTATTAAAAGCTTCCTTTGTCATTGCTATCCTCCTTTTGACTTCCTGGCTGCAATTCATGTTACTGCTTGTAGTACAGCCCAAGTATTTGAAGCTGTTCACTTGTTCTACTGCCTCATTTAGAATTCGCAAGTTTACCTTCTTTATTTTTCTTGTGACAGCCATGGTCTTCGTCTTATATTATATTATGTTATATTATATTATATTGTATTATATTATATTGTATTATATTATATTATATTATATTATATTATATTATATTATATTATATTTCTCACATATAGTTTATTTTAAACCATTTTTTTTAATTCACTGATTTTCCACCATATTAAAACCATCCTCTCCACCTTAACCTTCCGTCACCTTAGGTGTTTTCGGGGCTTTCTGTCCCACAATCGTTTCTTTTCCAATTCTGAAAATGAGTTTGGAACTATCTTGTGTTTAAAAGCATTGTCGAATTTCAAGTTTTCTTGCTTTGACCTCCTGAGAACTGTGGTAAATATTCGAAAGTAAGGGTGATATCGCTGCCCAGCAACTGCTTGCACCTCGTGGGAATTATTCTGTGAACTAATTTCACCGGACACCATTGCGTTTCAGACTTTATTTTTGATCATCATCACTGGGCTTTTCCAAACCGAGTCCATCGTGCATTAATAATGGAACATCAGAGTGCGGCTTACGCGGGTTGCATACACGTCCCACCATTCCGCATTCTGGTACGACAGTCATGTGTTTTTAATTCAGTGTGGCTTTGATATGAAATGAAAACAGAATGGATCTTGGCAGTTTGGATTTTTTTTTATAATGTACGTAAAATAAATTTATTTGAAAATCAATATTGTTTTTCTCATTTCCTTTATTTTATTCTATCTCTAGTTTCTACCCATAATTAAACATTTCATTAATTTCTCATTTTATTTCATTAGCTTCTTTCTTTATCCTTCTGTTTTTCATTTGTTTTCTTCTGTCTTTTTCGTTTTATTTTATTATTTTGCTTTTCTTCTCATCCGCTTTCCTTCTTTCATATATTCTTTCTCTTTTGTTTTCAACGTACTTCACGTTTTTTTCTCTCTTTCATCTACTATTTTTCCCGTTCTTTATCATCATTGTTCACTATTTGTCATTTCTTTCCACTTCCATTTCCTCGTTTCTTTCTGTATCTTAAAACTATCTTTTTCTTTCCTGCCTCCTTTCATATTTTTATATTTATTTCTTATCTTTCCCTTACATCTCACTTGCTTTATCTTCTAACTCATTGTACGTTATTTCATATTTTCAATATCTCCTTCTCTGCTATTACTTCCTTTCTCTCTTTCTTTTTTCTCTGTTGTGTTAATTTTTTGCAATATTAGTTTTTAATATTGCTTCTTTCGCGTATATCTCCTCCTGTTATTTTATTTTATGTTTTCCTGCTTGTAGGCTATATAAGGTACCGTCATTTCCCATAACTATCGTCCACGATACAACTATTCAAAGAACATTTAGAAGTACCTAACATAGACCGTTCGTAGATAGCTGCAGTGACTTGACTTCAAACTACAGTACAGCAAACCTATAGATAAACTAGGTACTACGTTATAGAGTACAAAATTTGAATGGACCATAGTTATGTTCCAGGACCATAGTTATGGAAAATGATGGTACTGTCTTTCTATATATCTATCTATTTCTTTCATTATTTCATTTATTATTTAAAGTATATTCTATGTACACCTAAAACCCATTGTATTTTGGAATATTATTAATTCGTTGCTTACAAATGTTTCTGAACGATGGAGCATATTTTGTTGCACTCCTTGCACTCTACTCATTTCAGCGAGTACTGACGACCACTGATCTACAAGGTCTTCCCTAAAATATGTCCCCCCCCCCTCAAGGAAACACCTGAAATGACGCTTCCCCTTGCTAGTTTCTCCTTTTTCTTAGTTTTTTTTCACATCTTTCTATTTCTCATTTCAGTCTTGCATTCTTCCTTCCATATCTTTGTTTCCATTCTCTCTGTCTATCTCTCTATCTGTATTTTATCAATTTGTTGTCCTCTATTCTATTCCTAGAGATCTCTCCTACTCGCTTATGATCCAGATATCTAGTGTACTTGACGAGGGAACGGTATCCCTCTATATTTAATTAATACAAGTCACAAATAAATTATGTGCAGTGTTCAATTTTTTAATTAATGTATTCATATTTACGTTCTGTTACAGGTAAGAGTGGCTTATGGCAGCGGCTTCACAAGATTCGATGAGCTACACGAATCCACTGTGCAGTGAGTATCCTGCATTGGATTATTTATATAGTTCTAGCTTTAACCAAAGGCGATTATAGACTACTACTTTTAGAAAAGATAAATTGTGTATTAGAAATGTGCGTTGTTCATAGATTTGTAGCCCACAGGGTAAAGAATACTTGGAATGGAATGGAATTTAAGTGAGGGGGGCACGGATGGCCAGCAATGCGACCTGTTGAGATCTATTGCGCTAACCCTCGATGTGGAATGAGTTGCGTGCCATAGATCCCCTACGTGCACCAACCCAACCACATGACTCCCTTAACGACCGGTCCCTACAGCCAATAGAAATCCATATACCATTCCTGCTTCGGCAACTTCCCCCAAGGCCCCCGTGTCGGTCCGAGGCGAAACTCCTCCCCCGAGTAGGTCCGTCTCGGGTGCCATTGCAGAAGCCATCCAACGTCGCTTAGCTACATTCCACGGAGGCCGGTTGAGAGAGCCAGTAGTTCCGGGAGGCCGCCTGTAGAGTGATCTGAAGAACCAGAAACGGGATGATGAGGAAAGGATGATGGGGGAGGAAAGGAAGTGGCGAAGATGAGTGGGGTTCCAATCGCCTGATAAAGTTACCTGATATTCATCCATAGGAGTGAGGGGGAAAACCCCGAAAAAACCTCACCCAGGCAACTCGTCCTGACCGGGAATCGAACCCGGCACCGCTGGATTAAAGAATACTTAAATATGCCTACATCACGGAAAACAAACTTTTAAAGTGTTACATAGTCATGCCTGATCACAATTTCATTAAATGGAAGAGAAACGTGGACAGTAGATGTGATGAATAGAACATAAAAAAACTAAGATACTGCTCATTACGAGATACAGTTAGAAACTAAGATAAGAAAATAACATTGCTAGTAAAGAGTAGTATAGTAGAATTAATATCAAAGTGAATGGTGAATGTGCAGAAGTCTTAAAATGTTTTCTGAATTACAAACAAATGATGAATATGGACGCTGGATTTTCTGGAGTACAGGCAGACTTAGATAATGCAGGCCTACTGTCTGATCAGTCATTCGATCTCTCGTAATGAGTTACGTTTTCGCTCACGCACTTTTTTGCCGCATTGGCGCTTCTTACCTCACAGTGGGAGCTTAAGAAATTTGATGTATCGGTGGAAATAACCGATAAAAATTATTATAAATGCCGATTGTATTTGCATTTACAGTACCAGAAACAAGTAATAGGCGTAGTCTTGACAGCAATCCTCCTGTATGTACGCAACAAGTTCCGCAAGACAGTCCTCAAGTACCATAAATACAGACGCTCTTGTTTACTGTACATGCCAAATGCGTTATATCTGAATCTTAGTAAAATTAAGGCGGGGCATTTCTTTCTTATGAAACTGTACATTACCTCCTGAGATTAAAAAAAAAGATAATCCCGAATGTTACATTCCAAGACACTAGAACTTTTTCTTGTATGTAAACTTTCACTCAAGTACACATCCTCTCGGCATATCACGTACATAACACTGTAAATTTTCCGCTGTTTGTGAAATTAGATGGTGACAGGACATTCAACACCACAGACATGCATGTCAACAATTGAAATTTAAGTTGCCGTCAGATATTTAACCAGCGCCATGCGGATGACGCCGGAAGCTGCTATGTGAGAAGGCTGTTTAATATTTAATTGGCCGTGCCTAGAGTAAGATTGGATGAAACGTGAAAACAGGACACTTCTACCCTACATAGAGACAAGCGCCCTCAAGGGAAGGAGCATCAGGAGAAAAGTCAGACTCCTTTATTTTTTAATATATTCCGATTTTTTAAACACATTTTGTTCACAATTAATTTATTTGTAACTTTTTTTCTCGGCCATGCTATAATACGCTCATTACATGTGACGTAACTGTATTTTAATGATATAGGCTACATTGAAGTACTGCTATTCATTATGTTATTCCAACTATCGATTTCCAATTAAACATATGATTAATATTGTATGCGCAACATTCCGCAAACCTTGAGAGCACCAATTCAAAATGGCAGGCGCGAGGTTTGAAAATGACATTCATCGAATCATTCAAATAAACATTAACCCAGCTTCAAACATTCCATTGGAGTCATTCTCCAGATAAATTTCACAAACTGCACACTCAACAACATGTATTTAAAATAAAATAAAAATTCTGTTCATATTATCTGATAAATTGAGTTCATTTCCTGTGTTTTAATATGTGTTGCTTTGAGGTTAAAATCTCCATACAAAGCTCTGCAAAAAATCAATAAATACGGCTTACACGCCTGCCATCTTTTGCACTGCTCGGGAACACGCTGAAAAGACACTCACACTCGTGCCATCTGTTGCAATAGTCGAGAACACGCTGAAGATACACGCGTGTTAATTTATTATCACTGAAGTAACAAGGTAAGATATTTGTAAAATTCAAAACTTAGACGTATAATTATGGTCGAACAAAAACAGTCGTATGGATCTTGCCTATAATGGTAATTAAGACGCTGAAAATTATGAAACTCGCTTACGCTCTTTTCTTAAACATACTCGCGTCTTATTTACTACCATGATAGGTTCGTTCCATAATATCCTATTATGTATGTTGGTTTCCTTAGAATACAGTAGACAATATCGATGGAGAGGTAATTAACAAATTAACAGATATGCCCGAACCATCATCCTTACGATTACTAGTAGGGCACCACCCGGGTTCGATTCTGGACTGCCGTGAGAATTTTTTCTCGGATTTCTCCAGTTTCCCCTCAGCACTATCATAATTATTCCACAATTCATTCATTCATAGTGTTCTGCCCAAGGACAGGTCTTTCACTGCGAACCCAGATTTCTTCAATCCTTTCTATTTTCAGCCTTCCTCTTTCTCACCTCATATGATCCATATATCTTAATTACGTCTATCATTTGATATCTTCTTCTGTCTCGAACTCTTCTCCCGTTCACCATTCCTTTCAACTAGTTCCTTTTCCTCTTCGTGATTACTTTCAGCATCATTCTTTCTTCATCCACTCTTTCCAATACAGCTTCATTTCTTATTCTATCTCTCCACTTCACACGTTCCATTCTTCTTCATATTCACATTTCAAATGATTCTATGGTCTGTCCCAGGAATATGTAGAGTAGGAGAGCGAAACAAATCCTCTACGCAAGTGATATGTGGGAGGGCTAGGGCCAATGATCGCTCAGGGGGGAGGAGTTGGTTAAACGAAGCTAGTAATCGCTTGCAGGGATTGGATCATTTATATCTGAACTCTACTCTACCTTCTGTCACGAGCATCTTACCCCTTAGCGGCCTCGAGCTGATGCTGCCCGCAATACACTCAGGCACAGATAGACTCCGCCCCCATATGCGTTAAGTTACTCCACAGATTCCTGGGTCGGACCATAGTCGCATCTCTTCACTTCATCGTAATGTCCATGTTTCTGCCCCATACAATGTCACACTTCACTAGTCTGTTCCTTAGTTCTTTCTCCAGAGATCCGCAGAAGATGCTGCTTTTATTCCATCAATAATCCAAAATATTTACAATGGCAGAAATTCGTATCGATTGCCACAGATGTCCACACCTGTGGAGTAACGGCTAGCGCGTCTGGCCGTGAAACCAGGTGACCCGGGTTCGATTCCCGGTCGGGACAAGTTACCTGGTTGAGGTTTTTCCGGGGTTTTCCCTCAACCCAATATGAGCAAATGCTGAATAACTTTCGGTGCTTGACCCCGGACTCATTTCACCGGCATTATCACCTTCATCTCATTCAGACGCTAAATAACCTAAGATGTTGATAAAGCGTCGTAAAATAACCTACCAAAATCAAAAAAAAATTGCCACAGATGGAGCACCGACTTTGGTTGTAGGATAAAAAGGATCCGTCGGCAGATCCATGTCATTTTTAAAAGAAACAGTGTGATGAACTACTAATCACTAATCACGTTCCATTGTATTATACACCAGTAAACCCAGAGCCAGGCCTCCAGAACGGATAACAAATAGCTGAAAGTTGTGCACATTGTGCAAATCCAGCTTTTTAGGTATAGTTCCCTGTAAGATTGACGTGAATAATTTCAAGGAAAAAATTGTTCCAGAGCCGGATATCAAACGTGAGACCTTTGGCTGACAAGCAAGCATTCTGACTGGTGCAAATAAAAAAGTTAAATATTGTTCTTCCACCATGTTAATGTCAAATGAAGTGCCTATACAAATTTTGGCTACTCGACCGCAATTACGAGGCCATCCAGAAGGTGATTTTCCCTGGGGACGTTTACAGAAAAAAACACAATTGCATGGAAAGATTTAGTGAAACAGTCTACAGTAATTGTTCGTCATTTATCAACATATCCCCCACTGGAAATGAGATATTGGTCTTACCATGGGATCAATTTTTGTATCCTTGTGTCATAGGAATTTGCCGCCTGGGATCGGAACCAGCATTTGACAGCCGTCTCCACTTCTCTGTCTACCCCATGATATGACATATGTCTCAATTTCTGTGTGGAATATGTTGAAAAATAGCTCAACAATTGCTGTGTCTGTCGCAATAAAGTTTTCCAATGAAACTGTGTTTTCTTTCTGTTAACGGCCCCTGGCGAACTTATTTTTTATGGCCCTCGTAATTGCGGTGAAGTGGCCAAGATTTGTGTAAGCACTTCTTTTGACATTATTAACATCGTGAAAGAAAAATTTTTAACTTCTTTTATCTGCCCCCATCATAATGTTTGCTTGTGAGCCAAAGCTCAGTCGGTATAGCATTGACGCGCTCAGCCGAAGGTCCCGGGTTCGATAGTCTGCAACAATTTTTCCCTTGAAATTGTACACATTTTCTTTATGAAGACGATTGAAAATTAACACCATGCTTATCGAAGAAATTTTTGCATCTATTGAGATGATAATCTTCAGACGCTATTCAATGGTCGTCTTTTAACCACATTTCTGTTTTCCGTTCCTGCAAGGGTATATGTACGAGAACGACCGCAAATATTAACAGAAATTGCAGGCTCTAAATTTCTAAAATTGTATAAGACAATGAAGTCACAATTGGACAAAAATTACAAGGTACTGCAACAAGACTTATTAGAACTTAAATACCTGATGAAAGTGTAAAAAAAGGTTACTAATAATATTTTTCAAACCAGTTTAAAAAAAAAAAGAAAAAAAAATTCTGCAGTTACATTTTTGGTAATCATAACATTGTTATGGTCTCTCTGACATCTTTAATATTTTACCTGCATGTAATAATCTTTTTTATACTTTTATCAGATATTTAAGTTCTAATAAGTCTTGTTGTGGCACCTTGTAATTTTTTACCAATTGTGACTTCATTTCCTTATAAAATTGTAGAAATTTAGAGCCTGCATTTCGTCACGTACATATACCCTTAAAGAGTTGCATGGACGGGAATTTGTAAGACACTCCGCCGTGTTTTCTGACCGATAGAGTTATCTCAAATTCGTTGTGCAACGTTGTTTAAACTGTGAAATGTGGTCCAGTTTCTAAGTTGTAAATGCTTCAACTTCCCAGCAATGCAATTAGATGGCATACATGAAGTCTTGCATTGTGCGTTTTATTTACCAGTTTGTTGGGAGTTGGCGGGGGTCGGATTGTGAACGAACACGTGAGTTAGTTTTCAGTCAGAAACTCAATTATTGCCGTAGTCGAATTTTAATTAAATCTGTAAGGCACGTGTGGCGAAACTAATTGTTAAACTTTTTTTTCTCAATTATGGCCCTGTTATAATAACCAGAGCAGTGCATGTGGGAGTGTGCTGATGGGATTGACTCTCCCATTCCACCTTTGTGTACATCTGCAGCTGCGTAACCCGACACTGCTACTCACAGTAATGCACTTCTTGTTGCTTGTCATCTCCCATTCTCTCTCTTAGTTGTGTTTCTCATTTCCATTATATCATATTTTTTACTTATATTTTCTCTTTTGTCTTTTATTCTATTGTTCTCTTTTCTTTTTATTCCTTTGGTTCATATTTCTTTTCTAACTTCTTCCTTTGACTTTATTCTTACCTTTTTCTTTTCACGTAAAATGTCTGTGTTCGAAGTACCAGATAGAAGAAGTGTAACGTTTTAACCGAATGTTTTGTTAGAGCCCGATCGCAAACTCGTGGCACTTGCGCGAAAGACGAATTGGCATCCACTTACATCAGGGATGTCAAGGTCAGAGCACGCGAAAGACACTACGTGCTCCCAAGCGCGCACGGGTTCCAATGAATCTGTTCTACAAGCGGTAGCGGTGAATAAGAAGGGGTGAGCAAAATGAACTATATTGGCCTATCACTGCAAGATGAATTAAACTACTCTTAAGTAATAGATAATATGTTACGCTCATACAAGAAAACAAGAAATAAAAGCATATTTTGCAACATGTACCTCTCTAATAAATACAGTTAATTATAAAATAGTAGGATATAATAAATAATGAACATAGCTTCTCTTTAACTTAAGCAGTTTTACATAATGAGGTCTATAATTAGCCTAGCCCTAATTATTGTTATTAATTGTTACATAATCATGTACTACTTATCTGAGCATCATCACACTTCTAGAAACAAATTTAAATTTCTGACTTCTCGCGTAATTCAGAAGTGTTTTTTTTTTTTTTTCTGATTTTTGCCGACACAAATCCAACTTGACTTGGAGTACGTCAATATCTTTAAATCGTCTATGGGATTCTTCCCAGAGATTTTTTAAAACATTTCAGTGTTTTACACTGTTGAATAGGAAGTCAATGAGTGAAGGCGTTGAAATTATAAAAGTTGTGCTGTGAGATGTGCGACATCCACAATGAAATCTTCATCTGAAAGCTTTTAATATTATCTGTCGACACAGATTAATTGATTCTTTCCTTGCGACCTCAAATTCAAAACGTTCAGATGGTCTAATACATCCTTGAGAAAGTTACGTTCCTAGATTCATGTAGAGTCAACTAGTTCTGGACTGTCTCTGTTTTTCTATTATGAATTCTGATAAATATTCACGCAATTCAAAATATCAGGACAGAACAATATCGTAATATCAAGAAACATCGTTAAACTGAGAATTTATGTACGAAAATCTGGACAATTTATTGACACAACTCATGACATTTAACGAATTTACGCCATTAGCAGCACACACTTTTGTTTGTATTTTATTCTGTAAACATAAATACAATGCTGTGAGGAAGAAGCTATACAATACATCTTCACATACATTTACTACTATTTAATGTCAATAAAAACAAACTAATTTGAATATTATATCATTCTGTAGATGAACTAATAATTTCAGGCGTTCGACACTGCTTGTCTTTATAACTAAATAATTTCCACAAACCAACCTCATCTTTCACTTACGTAAGAAGTTAAGGGTCTAGTCGGCCTGAAAATTACTGAACGACTTCTTCCTCAATGTGTAATGTACAACCCATATGTTCACCAGTGACTTGTACCTGCGTGCCTTCCGTGCTCTGATCAGCGCATACGGCCTGTGAGCACGTTTGCACTCTCGTTGACATCACTGACTTACATGGACTCACCCAAGAGTCTTGCTGGGGTGGGGGGGGGGGTGTTTGAACTAAGCCATCTGTGGCGAAAATGTGACTCACGAGCACATTGTAGCTCGCAATGATAGCTATGCATTTCTCTTGCTTCCTACCTTCTCCAGCCCCCACCCTCTCACTCATTGGAGTCAAACTCCGTTCCATTTGTATTTGTCTCTGACCTGCGAGTGTCATATCGTCGCAATATCTCTCTCGAAACTATGTAGGCCTACCTCTACAAAAACGAAAGTTTCAAAGTAGGATGGGAGGACGCATTTTTTTTTTTTTGCTGCCAATATGATGAGAATATTAAATGAATGATTTGTTCACAAGTATTACGAGGGAAACGGGTGTGTAACATAAAACGGCATTATACTACAAGTTACTCATGAAACATTAAAAGGTTAAATGTTATTATTATTATTATTATTATTATTATTATTATTACTATTATTATTATTATTATTATTATTATTATTATTATTATTACCTCTGTACGTCGATCCTTTTTCAGCAGATGTACGAATAATACGGTTAGGTCTTCAATTTAAACTCAGATTTACAACGTGATGTTAAATGAAAGTTATATGTAAGGACTTGAAAAATGTTAAACTTTTCAAATCTTTGCCAAAATATATATATATATATATATATATATATATATATATATATATATATCTCCGAAGCTTCGTTCGTTCATTCGTTTGCTCTGTTGAAGTTCGCTATAACTTTTGTGAAAAATTATTTTCAACAATGAAAATAATAAAAAACCAAATTTAGATCACGAATGACAGACAAATACCTTCGTGATCAACTACTACTGGCAGTAAGTGATATAATTCCTGACTTTGAAACTCTGTCGCAGAGACATTCTGAAGACAGTTAATAGGTTGTGATAATATGTCCTATGTTTTTTTCTTATTCATTTCTTTCTTCGTTACACGTACTAAACATCAGTTTGTAGCCCTGTACTGTATAAAATTATATTTGAATGCTTGACGTAAGGAAAATGAAAATCCGTTAATAAGTCAGACAGTTGCTTCACTTCCCCTTCGGGTGTCCGCCTCCCTCCATAGGTGCTATGCACGTTGCAGATTACCCAGTGGCTCGGCTCACAATCACATTTTCGCCACGGCTGGAGCAAGCAGTCGCCCGCACACACAGAACCCTCACTCCAAAGCCTCAGGAAGAAGCTCGCGCATGTTGGTGCCACAAGTTTGCGACCAGGCTCTACCATGGAAACATAAGAGTAAGATGAACTTCATGCCTCGTGGTCTTACGTGCAGTACATCTAGGTTATTTCTCTATGTAATGTGTCTGTTTTTTTTTCTCCCCCCACACAATAGTCTGATAAACCATTCCAATTTGGGCTGACGGACCTGAACTCTGCTACTGGTGGCCTGGGATATAGCATCGGAAATGACTTGGGAAGCGATAAGCAGTCATTGTTTGTTCCAGGCTCCTGATCAGGTCCCACTCTCAGCCTATCGTAAGCCAGAATCATCTCCCTCTAATTCCTGCCCTTGTTTCTTCCTTCATCCTAGTTGATCTGGCGGAACTGAATTCGGTCTCTGGCGACTTGGAATACAGCACACAATAGTCATTGAAATATTAGGTTTATGGGTTATGTATATTACATGAATATCGAATGAAAGACACTATAGTACTAAACTACGTACTGTACGAATTATGTTGCTTTGATATAAGTAGGACTATTGACGTTTCACGCAGTCAAAGGATATTCTTAAATAATCCCCTGTAAATACCTATTGTCGGAGAAAAATTCATTCCGGCACCTCTCAGCTTTGCGCGCTGAGCGCTCTTTCCATCTGAGCTATGCCGAGACCCAATTCACGGCGCCAGCCGAACTCTCCTCTTTGTATCATCAATGGTCGGCACTGTGAATCGGGTCTCGGCATAGTTCAGATGCAAAGAGCGCTCAGCGCGCATAGCTGAGAGGTCCTGGGTTCGATTCCCGGTGCCGGAACGAATTTTTCTCCAATAATAGGCATCTACATGTCGACTACTTATAGAAAGTAGTCTTGATTATTCAGTGAGGTTAGCGAGGCCTGATATATGAATATATATATATATATATATATATATATATATATATATATATATATGGACATTCCATGCTTGCTTACCCATAGATACACGCAACCTATTCACTTATTCTGCCCTACCTTATATTTTCTACTTTTATTGCTACTTTTTGTCAAAGGCCAATCTGATCTTGCTACATTACTACTACTACTACTACTACTACTACTACTACTACTACTACTACTACTACTACTACTACTATCACTTCCACCACCACCACCACCACCACCACCACCGCCGCTATTACTGTTGCTGATCTTCTCATTCAAGCGTCCATTTGGATCAATGTTTTCTTCGAGGTAATAGCACGGGTTGCCGAATCACATCTTACTTCCAGCATGTCACACAATTTTCTCTGCGCGGATGTTCCCCCGCCCGTGTCAGCAAGTGACACACGCGAGGGTCACGCGTTTCGACACCGCAAAACATTAGACACATCGCGTCACCGCCACGCTTCAGTCACACAATGCCCCGAAAGTTAGATCTCCATTCTGGACATGACTTTGTAAAATGACTTTAATCTGCAATTGTAATTAATAATCCATATTAAATAAACTCGCTATCTAGTTTCTTATGACAAGAGCCCTGATATTTAGACATTTATAACACTTAAAATAGATAGACAAAAAAGGAAATTAAAACATAAAAAAGGCATTATAAATATAGAAAATACACAATAGGCGGGCAAAAGGATTTATGAACCTTGTATTCCCTACCTTAGTGCCAAGTATAACATCCCTCTCTTCAATTGGTCAGTGACAGGTTTATTTTTTGGTGCACGGAGTTCTTTACCAAAATGTACATATAATTTTTAAAACAATTATCAATATCATCTTTTGAAATTCAAAAAATCATCTCGCAAATTCTTAAAGATTCCCTGCAGATTATACAGTTTCATTTATACCACTCAGAAGGCCTTAATTAAGGATATGCTAATTTTAAATAAAATCTTTTATTTATAAGTATACTTTTATAGTCATCTTCTAAGATTTTATTTTATAATTGATAATCAATGGTGCTTAATTATTACATTTTATTTTTATAACAATATTCATATTTAATTGATTATATTTCTTTGCTATTAATTTCTGGATCCTCGTGGTCATCCTTAATTAAGGCCGGACGAGTTATTTCTCTCTCTCTCTCTCTATCACTTAATTTATTATATTCATACAACACACTTTGCTATTTGTTGTGCATTACCACAAGGTACAGAATTAGACACAAAAAAAATGACCGCTTTCCTGTATCGTAAAATTTGTCAGATCCACCTCCGGGCAACGCCTGGTTCACATGACTAGGGAAAGGATATTTATTTTGCACCTAATTTATTCCTTTAATAGGCCTATATAAAAATTAAATTATGGTTGATTTAACGACGCTCGCAACTGCCGAGGTTATATCAGCGTCGCCGGTGTGCCGGAATTTTGTCCCGCAGGAGTTCTTTTACATGCCAGTAAAGTTACTGACATGAGCCTGTCGCATTTAAGCACACTTCAGTGTCTTCAACTTAGGCCGCGATCGAACCCGCAACCCCGAGCACAGAAGGCCAGCGCTATACCGACTACGCTACCCATGCCGACTTCATATCTTCGTTATAGATTATTCATAACACTTAACCTATAAACACACAGAAAAAGCAACAAAGAAACAAAACAAAGGAAAAACAGAGCGGAGTCGTGCATACGAAATTTTTTCACGTGTAAACCTAAGCTCCCACGGAATCAGCCGAATCCTTCCGGAGGGGACTTAGCGTATAGCAGGCGATCAATTTTTTATAAGACTATAGCTTACTTACTTAGATTTCGTGATGTTAAATTCATCCTTCTATCAGGTAGAACAGTTTTCATCACAGAAAAAATTCGTTCTACTTCAAATGACGCAACTGGACCATGTTTGAAGCAAGGTAGTGTAAATGGACTTTTTTCTACCACAACTGTAGTATTACCTTTCATTATTTCGAAGATTTGTTTTATTTCATGTAAAACAGTATTTAGAGACGGTACAGTTTGCACTTCTCCTTGATGGCAATTAGTTGGGCTGGAGGAGATTTTAAACATAATGGTAACTCCGTTTATGCAATGAAGTAAGTTGTGTGAAGGGTTACATCTATGTGATAATCACATGAGAAGGATAAATTCTGCAGTGCCTGGGAAAAGTGACACAAGTCAGTTTCCACAAACCTTTTTTGATAATTTATTGACAACTTACACTGGTTTATGTCGATTTGATTTTTTTCTGTATGAATTATTGTACCGGGAGAAATACTTATGTCTCTTTTTCCAAGCGAGCAGATGTTCCGTAAGTTGTCAATAAATTATCAAAAAAGGTTTGTGAAAACTGACTTATGTCACTTTTCCCAGGCACTTCAAAATTTGAGGTAATAAAATGTTGGTTGTTAAAATAACTTAAAATAACAAATAAGGAAGGTGGCCAGGTAGCTCAGTTGGTAGAGCAGCTGGCTACGGACTGGAAGGTCCGGGGTTCGATCCCAGGTGGTGACAGAATTTTTTCTCGATGCCAAACTTTCAGAACGGCCCCGAGGTTCACTCAGCCTCCTATAAAATTGAGTACCGGGTCTTTCCCGGGGGTAAAAGGCGATCAGAGCGTGGTGCCGACCACACCACCTCATTCTAGTGCCGAGGTCTGGAAAGCATGGGGCTCTACCTCCATGCCCCCCAAGTGCCTTCATGGCATGTTAGGGGATACCTTTATTACCTTTAACAAATAAGGAATCTATCAATTTCTCTGTAAAAGACAAAAAAAAAAAAAAAAGCAAAAGTAGGCAATTATTCTTAAAATATGCAGCAAGAGCTTAAATCATCGAAATATAAATTGGCGCTTTGATTTCTGCATACCTCGAAATGCATTTAAATTTATATTACTTTTACATAAAGACATTTCGCCAAACATCCAGGCTCTACTTACAACAGTACCGTAGCTATTTTTGCATTCGTGCCCTAATAAGCACATGTGACTTGCCTAGATTATTCTAATACGGTGTAATAAGGCGAGCTCAAAGATTCAACTTTAATTAGTAATAAACAAACATAATATCGTAGCAAAAATTTTCTTATATGATTTTTTATAAATATTAGTACGATTTCGTATTCTAGCATTCTCATTTAGTTAACTAATACTTTATTAATACGATATAAGATCGCAAACTCTAAGATGAAAAATTATTTTAATTGATAAATTAAATAAAAGATTTTTGTGTTAAGAGTATTAACATTGATATCAATTGATTTTTTTAGATCGAGAGACTTAAGTAAACTGGGAAATTTAGTAAAGAATGTAATTTGCTTAGTGGCCAAATCATCAATTTACTCGCTAAATAAGTCTAAAATTGAATCCATAACTTTATCATGAAAATATATTGAGACATATAATACAGGGTGTCCCGTAGCGAGATGTGCATAGCTTATCTACGTGTTCCTAGGATTATTTTGCGTGAAAAATTATAATAAACATGGGTCCGAATTGCAACGGTATCTACAGAAAAAAATTATAAATTAATAATTTTATTACTTGTTATTGACTTACAATTTTGTTTTGAGGAATGCACATTCTAATTTGTGACAGTTGAGGTTCGAAATGACCACCATGGTGTCGAGGCATCTTTGAGCTCTGTCTGTGAAAGAGTTTATCGCTCTCATTACATCATCGCCATCATTTCTCAAGCCTTCACCGCAATCCATTATTTTCTCGAGAAATTGGACCCATGTGTTCGACGAACAACATACACATCTGATTTGATGTCCCGCCAAAAGAAGTGATCTAATGGAGACATCTGGTGATCTTCCCCCTCAATATCTAAATTGACGTGTTTTTTTTAATTAAATTGAATTTAAATTTTATAGTTATTTAGACTGGGAAGTTTTAAAATGAGCTCTCTTTATATTGGTTTTAATTAACTTTTTTTTTATTTAATTGTTGTAGGCGTACGTTGTAGGTACAGTACATCAGTTATTCATAGATTTCAAAAAGGCATATGACGCGGTTAAGAGAGAAGTTTTATATAATATTCTTATTGAATTTGGTATTCCCAAAAACTAGTTCGATTAGTTAAAATGTGTCTCGGTGAAACTTACAGCAGAGTCCGTATAGGGCAATTTCTATCTGATGTTTTTCCAATTCACTGCGGGCTAAAGCAAAAAGATGCACTATCGCCTTTTCTTTTTAACTTTGCTCTAGAATATGCCATTAGGAAAGTTCAGGATAACATACAAGGTTTGTTAGGAGAAAATTCACAAACGCTTACGGAAAACAGGGGAATTTTACTTGAAGCAAGTAAAGCGATAGGTTTGGAAGTAAATCCCGAAAAGGTAAAGTATATGATTATGTCTCGTGACCAGAATATTGTACGAAATGGAAACATAAAAATTGGAGATCTATCCTTCGAAGAGGTTGAAAAATTCAAATATCTTGGAGCAACAGTAACAAATATAAATGACACTCGGGAGGAAATTAAACGCAGAATAAATATGGGAAATGCGTGTTATTATTCGATTGAGATGCTTTTGTCATCTAGACTGCTGTCAAAAAATCTGAGCGTTAGAATCTATAAAACAGTTATAGGCCTATTACCGGTAGTTCTGTATGGTTGTGAAACTTGGACTCTCACTTTGAGAGAGGAACAGAGATTGAGGGTGTTTGAGAATAAGGTTCTTATGAAAATATTTGGGGCTAAGAGGTATGAAGTTACAGGAGAATGGAGAAAATTACACAACGCAGAACTGCACGCATTTTATTCTTCACTTGACATAATTAGGAACATTAAATCCAGACGTTTGAGATGGACAGGGCATGTAGCACGTATGGGCGAATTCAGAAATGCATATAGAGTATTAGTTGGGAGACCGGATGGAAAAAGACCTTAGGGGAGGCCGAGACGTAGATGGGAGAATAATATTAAAATGGATTTGAGGGAGGATATGATGATAGAGAGTGGATTCATTTTGCACGGGATAGGGACCGATGGCGTGCTTATGTGAGGGCAGCAATGAACCTGCGGGTTCCTTAAAAGTCATTTGTAAGTAAGTAAGGCGTACATGCTTCATTTTCTTACTTTATTTTGCGTGCATAGTTTGCTTTACTTAACTATTTTACTTGCTTCACTCATTTACATTATATCCTTAATTTTTTTACCCTTTCACTTTATTGTACTAATTTACTTCTCTTGCTTTTTTGTTTTACTTAATTACTTTCCTTTGTATATTCATTTTTACTTTGCTTTACTTAGTTACTTTACTAATTTATTTACTTAATATGCTTATTTGGATTACTTAGGAAATGACGGACCAACCGACTTACGTAATGAATAGGCCTAAATGAAATTATTGAGGGATGATTGACTGAACTCATGGACAGATGGACGGACTTCTGGATTTGTGGGCGTATGACCGATGGACGAATGATTAACTAACTCTTAGTGATACTCCATACTCCAGGTAGATAAATGTCTACTTTTGAGATAGTCTTCGCTTTGGATTATTCCTGCCGTATTCCCTTCATTATTCCTGGTATCATCAGAATTATCATATCTATCGGACGCTTATATTCTCCCGAGCCGAAGGCTTCAAATTAAATTAGTATAATCAGTCTGTCAATCAATCGAATGACTGTTCCTTACAGCGTTTTTGCTCCCAGACGTAGAATTTAATAATTGATACAGCAACTCAACTGTTGCTTTCCCCTTGTCCGCCATTACAACCGGACTCGCTTCTCTTGTCGTCTTGTTCATTATTTAAACGCCTGCTACCCCATTTCCACAAGACATTTACCACTTCTGAGAGCCTTCCCCCAGTTTTTAAATTGCAGTTCCGCCCACAATAATAAAAATTGAGGTCATTACTCTCGCTTACGTCGCTTCCTCGTAATTATCTATTAATTGAAACACGTTGCTAGGATACCAGGTCTCCTGCCTTTTGGATAGGCGCTTGTAAGACCAACATGTCTGTTTCTTTAGCTTGCTGTAGGGGAGAGTCGGGTAGTATCGGACATCGGGTAATATCGGACAGTGAGTTTCTTTCGTCTACCACCAGATGATAGAACCTGAATGGCATGGTTACGTTTCTGTGACGTCGCATACAGAAACGTAACCATGTCATTCAGGTACTACCATCTGGCGGGAGATGAAAGAAACGCACTGTCCGATACTACCCAACTCTACCCTAATAGTTATCCAATTTGTTAGCAAATTTTATGACATTATTCCACTATACGCCCCCTTGTCAAATTTTTTACAATCTCTACATGAAGTTATTTGCAATTTGGCAGACTCTCTAAGTTTTCATTTAGGAGCCCATGCAGAGTAGGTGGGAGGGGGTGAAAAGAGAACAGTGACCGCTTTGTATTTTTTTCTCTCGCCCATTTGTTGAAATTGTTTTACTCGAGGTTCTCTTTTTTGCGTTTTATTTCTGTTTCAGACGGTTCGAACTTTAGTGTTGTTCTGTACGTCATTCCTTCTTGTATCCTTTCGCTTACGTTTGCTGTGGGAGATACATTTAAGGTGTACCCCAGGGAAAATTTCCCTCCCAAAAACACAATTCCTCCTCCAGGCGATTCTAGATGCATCTAAATTTAGTCTCTTTTTAAGATATTGTTATTAGTTTAACATCAAAAACCTGAATTAAAAGAACTACGTAAAGATTAATTTTTGGTCCTACAGAATATATCTGTTATGGTAACAATGATTATTAGAGGAGAAAAATTATTCTTTACAGTGCATATTATTGTGGAATCCCGACCACCAAGTTACTCAGTTGAGTGCGCTCCTTGTAGAATAGCAGTTGACTTAATATAATTATGTCAACATATATATCGAACTTCGAGTCAGGCCACAAAGGGAAAAACGATAGAGGAGAGGGATTCGATCCGGTGCTGTGGATTGAACTTCGGTGCAGCTCACTTGTTAGAGCACTTGGTACGTAAAACAAGGACCCGGGTTCGATCCCCGGCGCCGGAGCGAATTTTTCTCCTCTAATAATCATTGTTAAAAAACTACGTTTTATTCACTATTATATGATATTAAACTATAATATATACAGAGTGTTTCAAAAGTACTGGTCAGAAATATAGGGCTGAGAAGTAAGAATGAAAAGAAGCAAAAAAAGTTGCAGTAAACATGGGTTCGAAACTAACCGTTTACGAGATAAAGAATTTTTTTTCTAGTTCAGGCCGCCAGTGAACCGAACGCCTGGATACGGTAAAGCTGCAACATTCATACTTCGTACATATGCTGCACTCTCCCATCTTCCCTTCTAATTGTGACACGATATATAAACAGATATGGTGAATGGTGGATAGGTGGAGGAGGATCCATACCTAGATATCTGGATTTTTGTATATGGGGTTGTGCAAAAAGCATCTGATTGTAAACGACTTCCAGCAAATGAAGAATGACTCAGGATTGCTGGAGCGAATCTTGGGTCTTAGGGGAGAAGACTAGACAGATGCATTCAAGTGCGTGATCAGCATTTTGAGCACCAGCTGTAAAAAGTTAACATGTTCATTCTGTACTGTGCCTCGTTTATCCACAAACTTTACTGTTATTCAAACGAAAAAGTTTATTTTGTGTATGTTCAATCACATTTCTGTGGTGTTGAAGTCAAAATTATGAATTTCACTGTCTCGTGATTGATAAATTAAATAAAATTGTCACTTCTTTTGTTGGAATTAGTACTAAGTATTCAACGGGCCCCAATCAACACAAAATGGCATTATCTCGCAAACGATTAATTTGCGGACTCATGTTTACTGGAACTTTTTTGCTTCTCTTCGTTTTTACTTCTCATCCCTAAATTGTTAACCGTCACTTCTGAGACACCCTGTATAAACATAATAGTAATTTATACCGTAAGAGAGTAAAGTAGACTTTTCTTCACGAGTAGAATATTACTAACAGTAATATTGCTAGAAACAAGTTAAAAGTCACTGATCACATTGGCAGCAAATGATTAGAAATCAAATAAGAAAATATCCTCTCCTTGTTCCTGGATAGGTATAACTTTATATATTGCATATCAACGGGCTATTTTATTAGTAAGTATTGGACAAATTTATTTATTGTATATCCAATAAATTTCATTTATTTAACACTTACTAATAAAGTAGCTCGCTTGTATGTTTATATTTAATTCATAAGATTATCCTGTATATTCATGTTATCTTTGCTAGAAACAAGAAGTGAATATTTCTATTAGACGGTATTATTGTTATTACTATTATTGTTATTATTATTGTTGTTGTTATTATATTCTTATTGAATTTGGTATTCCCAAGAAACTAGTTCCTTTAATTAAAATGTGTCTCAGTGAAACTTACAGCACAGTCCGTATAGGCCAGTTTCTGATGTTTTTTCAATTCACTGCGCTCTAAAGCAAGGAGATGCACTATAACCTTTTCTTTCTAACTTTGCTCTAGAATATGCCATCAGGAAAGTTCAGGATAACAGACCGGGTTTGGAATTGAACGGGTTACATCAGCTTCTTGTCTGTGCGGATGACGTGAATATGTTAGGAGAAAATACACAAACGATTAGGGAAAACATGGAAATTTTACTTGAAGCAAGTAAAGCGATGGGATTGGAAGTTAAATCCCGAAAAGACAAAATATATGATTGTCTCTCGTGATCAGAATATTGTACGAAATGGAAACATAAAAATTAGAGATTTATCCTTCGAAGAGGTGGAAAAATTGAAATATCTTGGAGCAACAGTAACAATTAACTTATAAATGACACTCGGGAGGAAATTAAACACAGAATAAATATGGGAAATGCCTGTTATTATTCGGTTGAGAAGCTTTTGTCATCTAGTCTGCTGTCAAAAATTCTGAACGTTAGAGTTTATAAAACAGTTACATTACCGTTGTTCTGTATTGTTGTGAAACTTGGACTCTCACTTTAAGAGAGGAACAGAGATTTAGGGTGTTTGAGAATAAGGTTCTTAGGAAAATATTTGGGGCTAAGAGGGATGAAGTTACAAGAGAATGGAGAAAGTTACACAACGCAGAACTGCACGGATTGTATTCTTCACCTGGCATAATTAGGAACATAAAATCCAGACGTTTAAAATGGGCCGGGCATGTAGCACGTACGGGCGAATCCAGAAATGCATATAGAGTGTTAGTTGGGAGACCGGAGGGAGAAAGACCTTTGAGGAGGCCGAGACATAGATGGGAGGATAATATTAAAATTGATTTAAGGGAGGTGGAAGATGATGATAGAGTGGATTAGTCTTGCACAGGATAGGGACAGATGGCGGGCTTATGTGAGGGCGGAAGTGAACCTGCGGGTTCCCTAAAAGCCATTTGTAAGTAAGTATTATTATTATTATTATTATTATTATTATTATTATTATTATTATTATTATTATTATTATTATTGTGAATTGAGCGTCCGTATCAGACATTTCTACATCCTCCCTATTTTGCAGTGTATGCGGGTTACAACAGGCTACACTATAGTCGCAGAGTAAAGGAGTAAATCATGTGTTGTATTATGACAAAGTAGGCTGTAGAGGTTGCTATGGCAACTGGTGTGTTTGCTGTGTCGAACGAAATTGTTATGTTAATAATTCATGAAAACAGTGCCGCTGTGTTAAATCTCTATGCATGAATATTATAAAGTGTTTATTTCCTTTGTTCATGAAAATTTTAATTTCTGAAACAAATCCGATAATAAAATATATTAAATGGTCAAACTTGCATATAGGAGACTTTTCATTCTAATAATATTGTAGCCTATGTTGTGCAGTAGTGGATTAATAATGGAAGTAGCAACAGCTTAGAGAAATTGGTTATTTTACGACGCTTCAGCAACTGCTGTGGTTATCTAGCGTCTGAGTGAAATGAAGATGATAATATTAGCGAGGTGAGTCCAGCGTCCATTGCCGGAAATTACCCAGCTTTTGCTATTGACGAGTTGAGGAAACCCCGGAAAAAACCTCAACCAGGTAACTTGTCCCCACCAGGATTTGAAACCGGGCCCGCTAATTTCATGGTCAGACGTGCTAACCGTTACTCCACAGCGGTGGACTTAAGGGGAATACAATGGACCATTTGTGCCTAAGTGCTCCAGTAGCGTGTGTGTGTGCGCGTGTGTGTATGTGTGTGCGAAAGCCCTTCTGCAAGTAGACCATTTAGGTAGGCCATTTATGTTTATGACCCTAACGCCATCATGGTGGTGAGGTAAATAGGGAAACTCTAGGGTGTTTTTTTTTTCAGCCCTGGAGATAATGCAGATGCTAATCAGGAAGTTCTCCAACAGTCATCAGTAGACAGCGGAAAAAAGTCAAATAAAAGTAATGTTTACGGTTTACAAGTACTGTACGCATAGACTATGGCAAGAGGTGTGCACGCTTTCCAAGTAGGTACAACACGTACCGTCCGCAGAGAGCACCGCGCGAACACCGAAAACAACTGCCACTCTGCGTTCTCAGTCAGTCCTCGTCCTTACGTGAGAACATTGAGATACGTAAATATATTATTCATTTGTGTTCGGTGAAGTGATCATAATGCCGAAGGTAGATGTTAAAAAACATAGGGTGTATTCTTTAGTACAAGAATATGGTGTCCACATTTTTAGTAGTGATACTGGTGGAGCAATTAAATGTGAGTTATGCAAGTGTGCATTAAAAAAGATAACAAAACAATCGATAGAACATCAATGTAATACACAGGAACAAATGAAAAATGTTGCTCTATGTTAGGAGAAAATAAGGTTCAAGTTCAAATTCCGCTCCAAATATGAAATATGACTTTTGCCAGAATTTGTGTCGAATGATGATAAGTTGCAATATTCCATTCAAAACGTTGGACAATCCTCACTTTAAAGGGTTTATAGAAAAGCACACAAAATATCAGGCACCTTCTGAATCATGGATTCGAAAACAGTTCTTACCTACACGCGCCTCTAGTATGTCTGTTGTAAACAACAACCCTCTGACGAGACAAACTACTCGCGTTGTAGTTACCTTCACATCCGAATGACTTTTTTTCCGCTGTCTAGTTATCAGATATCACAGAGTATCTCTGAAAACTCAGGCGCATCCTCATTCTAGTGAGTCTCCCCCCCATGGTGTCCATCATATAACATTAGGAACATGACCCGTATGGTAGGGGTACCTCACGTGGAACTTGTCGCCTGCGTGGTCGTAAACATTTTTAAGAGAATAAATTACCTTGCTGGTTGCAAATCTAGCTTTCAGATATAACTTCCTATGAAGCTGATATGAATAATTTCAAGGGAAAAACTGTTCCGGCGCCGGGTATCGAACCCGGGACCTTTGGCTAAGCGCACCAACGCTCCACCGACTGAGCTACCCAGGAATTCTACAAGACACTCTACAATCTATAGCCTTGCTGGATATATCCATCCGTTAACACCAAAGTTCGTACACCTTACCCTGAAACTATAGAAACTTGAGCAAAATAGATTAACCTAGAGAATAAACATCTTCTGATCTTGTCTATTACAAGTGTCACTATAATCAGCTCCGGGAATCGAATAGTGTTGACGGAATGATTAGTCTTCGCTGTAGCGATGAACTACCTCGAGACAAACCCATGGATTTTACTGATTAAGTTATTGTGGACTGACAAATTGAAACAACAAACCAGGTAGCAAATGTAAACAAGATTCTCTGGTTGAAAAAAATGATGTTATTTTAAATAAAGGGTTCCTTGGCAAAGAAGATAAATGCTGCTTTAACAAAAATGTCCCCAGGCCATCATTCACATGAGGCGACACTGCAGAAACATAACAGATAATGTCGGCGATAGAAATACAAACTCTACGTGAAATTGTTGGCACATAAATCTAGATAAAGTGAGAAGCGAAAATATACGCCCTGAGTGTTAAATCCAGCCAATAAATGATTGACTGTGGATACTATAAATTAGAAAAGAGCGGTATCAGCATACACTCGGGATGGTTGACAACAGATAAGTAACATGGACAGAAAAGTCAGTTCAAGGTTGAACAGCAGACGACCAGCAAAACGATGGACATTTCGCAATAAACGTAATAAAAAGAAGAATAATATAAACTTTATCGGCAGTGTACTAAGACTATTGCAGTATACATAATTGTGTAATATTCACCACAATAATTATTGCTAAAAGTTCTATTAAAAGTGTTTTCATAAGCCGACAAGTAGCGCTCCTTCGCATCGCAATCTCAGAAAAAGCATTGGGTTAAATAGGGACATTCATACGTTCAAATGTCGAGCTTAATCGAACCACTACGGTATATCGCCATCAGTAGTGCTACGAAATATAATAATTGACAGAACATTTAAGCTATTTACACAAAGCATTTAATACTAAGCAATATGGTAACAGGAAGAATATCCAAGATGGCTTATCATATAGTTAAGTAGAAATTGTTGTAGAATGTAGACGATAGACGATATTTACGCTTTGAGAAAGACTAAAAGCATATATTTTCATAGCAGCATCGCTATACTTTCTCTTTACGCTTGTATATCGGGATAACTAAAGATATGAAAGAGTATACTTTATGTAGGAATTATTTACATTATTATTTATTTGTTTATGCTGTGATAACTTAAAAGTGTTCAGAATCAGATTTTATCTCTCAAGGATCGAACACCACTCCCTTTGCTGAGCAGTCGTCAGCTGACTCGGAACTTTGGCGTGCCTCTGTTAAGAGAGTGGGATGGGCTTCTTCTTTTGGATCTCTCAATAATTCAGACTCGGCGGAAGGGCCTGCCGTCTTGGGAGGTCTGTCTTTTCCGGTAAATCATGCCGAACGTAGTAGAGATATACAGATGGGCTGTTTTCATATTTATGCTGTCACCAAGGCAGCGCCCTTACGCAACTCGGCGTCCATACTGTAAGCAAATAGGCAGGTCCGAACAACAAGGTGCCAAGGTACAATTGGACACAATATAGAACGAATATTGGTAGATATCGTGGCTGCAAATCTTGGAAATGCGGGTTTTGGTTCTCTTTCGATAGTTGGGGTTTATCTTCAATATAAAATCAAGGAGGCTGCCTAACTGGATGTCTACTGTTGAATCTCAGACCTCTGAAAGCAGGCTAAAGGGTTCAAACCTTAAAAGTAGGTTGTGATAGTGAGGGCTATTTTGGGATTTCATAATCATGAAGAAACACAGAAAGAGAAACATATATTTGACACGTCACCAAGAGCTGTTCTTCAGGACTTTATGTATTTATTCACACTGCAAATGGGTAAATACCCGGAGGCAGTTGTAACTAATTACACTCAATAATGACAATTAATAATAAATTTAAAATAATTAACACTAATAAATAATAATAATAATAATAATAATAATAATAATAATAATAATAATAACAACAACAAAAAGAGCATTCTAAATTAAATGAAGCACGATCATTTAAAATAACATTTAAAGTAAATCTAATTTTTATCTTAACCCTAAGTTCGAACTAAAACCACGAGTATGATATGTTCATACATGCACAAGTACCTTTCAGCACTACACTTATTTCGCTGTCAACTCACTCACTGCACTAGAACTACGACACATTTCACTGATACTATCCTGATTTCACTAATACTTCAAAAACATTTCACTGTTCAAATACTTTGCACTTCATTATAAACTACAGGGATAGCATTTTATTTTTACTAACATTTCTAATATTAACCTGGCTATACCTTTCGATTAATGGTTGAGAACCGGAAACACTGTTTGCTACCCCCTTCCACGACTGGAGTTCGATGACACTGGCGTAAAATACAAACAAATCACTTTACTAGGTATAGGAGGGAAGAAAAGTAGTTCATCCATTTACGTAAACTAGGAAATATCGCGATTTTGAGTTTGATAATTTTCATTAGGTTTTTCTTTAATCAAAATACAGTACTGTATTAACAATAAGTGTTTTTTTACTCACGAACTGAGCTATCCATTTGGACGTATTCATTATGCAGTGTATATTATGCTGACTACAGCACATTAGCGTACAATATAGAGAATGAAGTTAAATTGAAAAATAATCATAATATGGATATTTAAACACATTTTTTAAAATGGTGGCCGTTCATTTCGATACAGGCTTCAGTTCTAATGTGCACATTATCGGACTATAGACTATTGCACCTAATTCCAGTTACCAGTTTTGTCCTTCGTGCTAGTAACTCATGTTGAAATAATTCTGTACGTACTCTATAAAAGAGTACCTTTTTACTGTAAATTCAAACTTCACTTCTGCCTGATCCGAAAAGTTAAAATTACTCAGATATGCTATCTACTGTCCGTCCAAGTTGTTTTGTCGCAGGGCCGTAGAAAGGAGGGAAATCACGTGACAATTAATTAACGAGGCCCTTTTATTTAAGCTATTTCAAACAGCTGTATAATATTACGTAGACTTCCAATTCCTAAGAGAAATTAATTTTTTCAGAAAAGAGCTAAGACAGCCCAGCCACTAGCGGACAGAAGCGGATGGGGGAAACCGGGATGCGACATAGGCAAACGGACGACAGTACCTGTGCGAGAATATGATTCAATATTGAAAGCGAATATATTTGTGGAACGTACTATACTCACTAACTCAGTACTGTTTGTGTTTACTATGACCGTAAGGCGACTTTGACTGTATACGCTTGGTTCTGTGTGAAGAACGGTTGGAAGTTTACTAATAGTTGGGGTGGGAATGAAGTACATTAAAAAAGTCTGGTAGAATAAAAATTGATGTAATAATAAAATGATGTCCCTGTATAAAACTTCACTGACACAACACGGTTCTTCACTGATGCAACACTTCATATAACAAAACATCATCAATTACACCTTTTAAATAGTGTGCATAATACACTACCGTCTATTAGTAAAGTCCTTAAGCCAATGTTAACAATAATGTGGACTGACTATGTGTATGTGTTTGTCACCATTATTTATGTTTGAAAACCGTCGAAGACTGTCTTTATATCAGTTTAAATTATAACATCTGTACGAGAAAGAAATAAATTAATGAGGGCAAACCTTACAATTTCGGAATTTAGTATATGGTACTTTATCTAGCGCGTATTTTACAGGACCTTTCAGTTATCATTAGACTTCGTGGAATTGCCACGAGAATCGTAAGGTTTACTGCGCACGCGGTATAGACTGTATGAGAAGGGGGCGTGCAACGGATGGAGTATGCCTCTGATGTAAACACTCAGCAGTATACTGCTGTTACAATAAAACCTGTATCCTGCATTCAAGAAATATAATGAATGATCATCGAAGTAGGAAATGTCTAAACATGTAAATACACAATTATTTTATAGTGAAATATATTAACTCTTAAAATTTAATGTAAGATACTCACATCATCCTTGAATATATGCATTGCAGTGAACAGTTACGTACATTTTGAGCGACTGCAAAGTAACCTCCTCCGATGGTCACTTAAACAGTTGTTATTTTGGGAAAATGTACGTTCAACATCACACGATGTAATACGTACATATTTAAAGAAGGAAAGTCACTACTTTTTAGTACATCAACTTCAGATGTCTTGTCGTGATCTGATGGTACATCATTTATAGTACGAAGTTGTGAACAGGCAGAATTTTTAGCAATAATGTTTCTCAACTTACAGTTCACTTTTTCTGAAATTAATGAATTGTTATTTTGGATAACGGTTTGTGATACTTTATCCACTATATTAAGGGCTTCCGAGAGTTGTAGTTTAGACGATTCTAACAGGATGATGCTTTTGGCCTCGATTTTAAAATTAGAATCAATGAACAGAATATCTTCCAATAGCTGTTCAGAAGGCAATGATTTTACAGCTGCAACAGCGAAACTGTCTGTGTTATCCAATGCATCAATTACCTCCATTATTTTGCCGTAATGTTCTGCATAATTAGCAGCATCCAGCCACGTTTCTCAACGGGTCAAGACTGGCTGAGGAGGTAAGGGTATTCCAGGGGCAATTATTTGGAACAGCAACACTCTCATTGTAGTATGTTTGATTAAATTTTTGTCTGGACTGAACAAATGTTAAGCTTTGACTATTCCAACCACAGCAATGCAAAAACAAGTGCTAACATAGATATACATTAGCTGTAGCTGCTCTATCTATTTGGACCGGTCACAACTCTTAACATGAACTGCTTATACTACGAGACCGGGAGGTCGCTCACCTCCTCTATACTACCTTACATCGGCAACCTGATTGCATGCTGCGTGTGGCAATTCAACGAAGTCTATTTATCATATTTATTTAGTAACAATGGAACTCATATTTCTCTGCTGAGTTTATGAAATACGTATTGTCTTATCTGAAATATGTGCGTCCAAAGTTCTTCTGTGTGATTCAAATAGTGATGCAACCTTCAAATATCATTATTTTAAATAAAAATTAGATTTGAACTTATTGTGCTTATTCGTACATTTAAATCTCCAGAAAGTAATGACTTCAATTCGGGCAGTTCAGTAACGAAACAGAAAAATAATTTCTTCTGCAACGTTCGGTAAAAGTCCCGTTCACGGTAGAGTTACCCAGGTATTTTATTTGTATGAAATGCATATGCAGACATGAAAGATTGTCATGTTTTGAACTACAAATTAATCGCTGTATTTTACCTCATTCTGTACTCGCTCTTATATTTAAATCTTTTACAATTATAACTCGGAACTTGATCGAGACCCGATGCAATAGTTTCTCGTCTTCATCATAAAGCGACGCGCCGCAAAACTGTTCGGAGGTAGAATCCACAAGAAGTTGCAGAGTCATGACGTTTTCAAGAGACCTCTTTACCCAGAAGGGAATTCCCTCTTCCTCCTTCAACCAACTTAAGCAGAACTTGCAAAACTACAGATTTAAGATCGTTTGGAATTGAAAGGAAAGGGCAAACTTACTTCTAGGTACATGTAAAGTCATAGTGTAATGTCAGGAGTGGAAAGATTTTTATTTGCACTTCTGAATTATACTAGGTGTTGCAAAAAGTCTTAATTTAAGAGAAATGGGAGGATTTGTAAGTAAAATGTATGGTAATCCTCATTTATAACTGCTTAATTGACGTTTCTGGTCAGACTAAAGTGCTCAAGGTCAGAACTTATTAGTTATACCAGGTGTCGCAACAATTTCACCGTTTATAGGATAGGCTAATTCAAATTTAAACATGAGGGAGAGAATCAGTGACGATCAGGCCTTTGCGTTCTGTTTATTTGTCATTTCTTTCGTCGCATACTCAATATTTTTTTTTAATCTATGAACAATGTTTATAGCAGAAATACGAAATAATTTTACTTGTTACAGTGTGTCAGTGTAAAAAAGTAATGTTACTGCATGAATTATACCTGTGTCGCAAGAATGTCAGCAATTCAGAGACTCAGAAACGAGGGAATATTTTGAAAGCATGCAGTGAGTCTCACTCCTGATGATTTAACTACACAGTCTATGCCTGAGTCGAATTTTTTTTTATGAAATCACATCAGCATACCAGATGTCAAATATTTTTACTTTCAAAAATAAGCAAAAATATTTATTTGTACAGGATGGGAAGAAAGAATAGTGGTGAGACCTATGATTTCGTCATTTTACTTCTAATTGATTGAATGATTGAATTAGTCAAATGACAATACAACATACATACATATCACCATACTTTTTACTCACATGGTAATACCACAGTCTAGTATATACAGTCACGAAGGTTGAGTTGTTGAGGGTACTAGGAACAATAGACTGTGCCGGTACTATTTCGCATTGTTTGTAATGAGGCGATATTAGCGATCCTAGTGATTAGGAACTATCTATGGATGCATATTTCCTACGTATTGAGCTTCGTGATTGTATATACTAGACCAGGGCTGGGCACATTACGTGATTCTGAGAAATGAGCGCTGTGTGCTTTAAAGAGCCGGTCTTGCGAGCGCTGTGACGTAAGCATACTGTACGTCATTCAGTGTCGGTGCAGTGGTGACTCTGGCGAACTTTGAAGACGGAGCTTCCGCTCATACACTAAAGCAGTGCCGGGCATGAGAGCGGCTCCATTTAGTCGCCCAGAGCTGCTCTCGCTCCGCAAGGCACTTCAATTCCAAGCCAGAGCAGAACGCTCACTCAGTGGCGGACTCGCATTACAGCTACCTTCCCTGCATTAATATAACAAGAGCCACGGTTGCTCTATTCATTCAGTCTGTTAGTACATAATAGTTTATAAGGATATTACATCAATCTATTGTACAGTACAAACTTTATAACACTCTTATTAATGTAATGGAATAAACTTCGCTCTATGCCACACACACAAGTCGACCTGGTTGGCGAGTTGGTATAGCGCTGGCCCTCTATGCCCAAGGTTGCGGGTTCGATCCCGGGCCAGGTGGATGGCATTTAAGTGTGCTTAAATGCGACAGGCTCATGTCAGTAGATTTACTGGCATGTAAAAGAACTCCTGCGGGACAAAATTCCGGCACATCCGGCGACGCCGTTATAACCTCTGCAGTTGCGAGCGTCGTTAAATAAAACATAACATTTAACACATACACAAACCATTAGGCTTATTTACATAACCCATACGCACATACTGCAATCTCCTCACCACGGTTCTACGAGACAGGCGTATGGCTTCCACTTCCCCTACTTGTTGTGGATAGAGTTCACCTGCCAATATAATTAAACATCGCTTGCTGGATTTACCTTCGTTGAATGTTTAATTCTCTTGCAATTTCGTGACATTTTGTAGCTAATTCTCATAGCCGATTCATTAAGTGCATTATTATCATCCAGTTAATACATAGTATTATAATATATGATATGATATGATATGATATGATATGATATGATATGATATGATATGATATGATATAGTATAATATAATACAATATGATACGATATGATATGATATGATATGATATGATATGATATGATATGATATGATATGATATGATATGTCATAAACTGTAACATACTATACTGTGATATAACATAATACTTGTATAATTTAAAATTATATATTACTAAATGTATAATATCTTATTATGCAATATAAATATCAAATAGATACTCTGATATAAAGTAGCCTACCCGAGAAACATTTTCTTTAAGTTGTTGTATTAATTTATGGCGTTCATTACCAACATATTTGTCATATTCAGTAGCATGTTGTAAAGAATAATGCCTTTGGATATTGAACTTCTTAATCGGTTATATTAAAAAAATACTGCATTCCTAATGTCATTTCGGAATATTCTGTGATACAGTACTAATCATCATCATTATCATGTTCATCAGCCGCTTTAATGTATGAACGGAAGCTGCGTCTTCAAAGTTCGCCATCATATTGCAGAGTCACCACTGTACCGAAACTGAATGACGTACAGTATGCATACGTCACCACGCTCGTAAGAACCGCTCTTTAAAGCACACAGCGCTCATTTCTCAGAATCACGTAATGTGCCCAGCCCTGCACTAAAGCGTCCCGTTACTCCCATTGCTTTTAATGTATCATGGGAGGAGTTCTTTTTGGTAGAGAGCAGTGGATTAGCAAAGTGTTTAATTTGGCATAAAACACTCCAACTGATTAAGAAGTACAATATCCAGCGACATTATTCTTTACAACATGCTGCTGAATATGACAAATATGTTGGTAATGAGCACCAGTTAATACAACTTAAAGAAAATGTTTCTCAGGTACATTATATTAGAGTATCTATTTGATATTTATAATCCATTATAAGTTATTATACATTTAGTGATATATCATTTTAAATTATACAAATATTATGATATATCATAGTATAGTATATTACAATTTATGATATATAATATGATATATATATATTACTAAATGTACTATAATAACTTATAATACAATATAAATATCTAATAGATACTCTAATACAATGTACCTGAGAAACATTTTCTTTAAGTTGTATTAATTTATGGTCATATATTATATTATATTATATTATATTATTATATTATATCATATATAATATATTATATTATATTATATTATATTATATTATATTATATTATATTATATTATATTATATTATATTATATTATATTATATTATATATAACAGGATGACAATAATGCACTCAGTGAATCGGTTATGAGAATTAGCTACAAAATTTGCCATGAAATTGCAAAGGAATTGAAAACATTCAAGGAAGGTGAATTCATCAAGCGATGTTTAATTATATTGGCAGATGAACTCTGTCCACAGCAAGTAGGGAAGTGGAATCCATACGCCTATCTCGTAGAACCGTGGTGAGGAAATTGCAGTGTGCGTATGGATTATGTAAATAAGCCTAATGATTGTGTGTGCATAGAGCGAAGTTTATTTCATTAAATTAATAAGAGTGTTATAAATTCTGTAATGTACAATGGATTGATGTAATATCCTTATAAACTATTATGTACTGACAGACTGAATGACTGTTATATTAATGCAGGGAAGGTAAGCTGTAATGCGAGTCCGCCACTGCGTGAGCGTTCTGCTCTGGCTTGGAATTGAAGTGCCTTGCGGAGCGAGAGCAGCTCTGGCCGACTAAATAGAGCCGCTCTCATGCCCGGCACTGTACTAGGCTGTGGTAATACTTTGTACAAAGATGAGGTGAAATTCATAAAATCTGTTCTTTCATATGTTTTGCACTACTAAGAGACAAATGAGATACAGACATATAAACGAAAGCAAACGAAAGTACTAATCATGGAAGCGTTGATGATGAGCTATTTAATAAATATAAAGACATTAAAAATTAAATAAGTGTATTAGAAACTTCAACATTGTACTCGCAATATGGCATACCATCCAAGTAATAATTTCCATATCTACGAGTTTTTTCTGGTCTTTTCAAGATTGCTTTGAGGATGCCAGAGTATGGATTGTAGAGTTTCATTGGCTGCGATTCAGATTTTAATGCTAGTTAATTAGTTTTAATTAAACTTTTTTGATTAGCTTGCTGTGTATGTTTACATAATATACCCTGGTATTTTCTCGAGCATTTTAAGTTAAATTCATGTTATGGTCGAATAATTCATAATTTTGAATGCCTTAGGTTCAGTAATTTTATAAAGGTTTCTATTAATGTGAAAGTATTTTCTAATACTACTGATATTTGCTTTCAAATCCTTTACAGCCCTGCTTCTCTTTAGAACATAATACTGTACTTTTTTAAAACATGGCATTTACGGACGGTCTGTAATATCTCCCACGGAAATTAGGGTGGTCATTAGAGAGTATCGTAATAACCGCAATTAATTTATTAAATAAACCCACTGTGTGCTTGTGACCCCTAGCACGACGGAAAACTTTCCAGACATATTTAATGTATATAAATTTCTTTTTTCTTTTCCTTGCAGCATGTATTTAATTGCGGTTTTCTTCCTTCTCCGGCTTTCTTACTTTTTCCTCGACTCACATTTCTGGCAAATAGTTTTAAATACCCTAGTATCCCAGTTGACAACCCTCTGCTATCCCTCCCTCCTCTTTCCACCCCCTTCGCCATTTCCTACTACGATAAATATCCTCTGAGCGTCTGCCTGTAATCTTCCTTATGTACAGAACAGCTATAACTTACTGAAGTCTCCATTTGGGCGCCATTTTCCTTCCTTAATAAGACACAGTTTGAAATGAATTCCTATTCACTCTCATCTCCTGCAAACCCGTCCTTAAACAATGTTGACATCTTCTTTTATTAAAGCTTGGCTGTCGCTTTGTTTGAAATAAACACCTCTTTTGTCTACCTGCTGATTCCAACATATAAAGCGACTTTTAGGCTGAATATCTCTTGGACTATAGTTATGTCACAGTGATATTAGATAGCGAATTGAGATGAATTTCAAGCGGAAAATATGCTACTTTGAAATAATGATTTTGACCCCTTAATATCTCAGAGGAGCACTGACTTGACATGACTGTGGACCCGGGTTCGTGTGCCAGCGATGGCTGAGTCATATTTGTTGCGGAGAAAATCGAGATTCCTGAATTTTTCTCGGGGTTCTCCCTCCACAATTTCACAGTTACTCTCAATTTCAGTATTGATTAATAATTTTAATAGTATTCACACAAAAGGAAGCGACGTTATGTAGTATTGTGACTGACGTACACATTCATGTTTACGAATTGCATGCACAAAGGGAAAAAAATTCCGAGTTCGTTCCGAAGTTTTTCTAGAAGGTATCTGAATTGCGTGCTATCAGATTTACAGGTAAAAACAGGATTAAACAGGGCAAAACATGTAACTTTTCCATTTTTCAGGCGTAACTTATTACGGTGTTTTCAGTGGGAGGTACTGGACCTTCCTTCCTACAGCCCCGACCTGGGACCAACTGATTTCCATATCTTCGGAGCGTTGAAGAAGCACCTGGATGGTAAGCGATATGACCGTTCAGCAAACCATCCTGACGTGGCTTCAGGGACTTGACGCAAATTTCCTCTAAGCCGGCATCGATGTCTTGGTCTACAGTTGAAACAAGTTATTTATTGTTGTTTATTGTTAGTAAAATAACATGTACAAAAATACAGTCTTAATTCTTCCCTGAAGGAGTAAAAACTCGTGCTCAGGAAGTTATCTAAGCACATATGTAACACAAACAAAGATAATTATGTGACACAAAGTGGGTTAAGAAATAAAATTATAGGAATAAATGAACTTTAAAAATACAATTTCAATTTTAATAATTTAAATCATACAAATACACATATTAAATCAACACATATTCCTTAAAAATTAAATTCCTAATGCTATTTTTAAAGTTTCTAATACTAAAATTTTCCAAATTTGAGTATTTTTTAATTATTTTATTCTATAACCTTGGACCAAAGTAGGTACCATGGCTAAGAGCTGTGCTTGTGAAACACTTTTGTTCCTCTAGTCGTATAAAATCGGATCTTTTAGTTCCATATTTATGATGGACAAGCATGGTGACTGTTGAAGAGTTGCGTACCATTCCCTTACTACTGTGTATCGTTATATCTGCCTGTGAAATAAACTTTGTCCTTCATGAATACGAAAACGTGTGGGTGACATTTTAGCCTCGGAGATACCGAAGAGGGGTGTGTTTACACAGATTACATTTATTCATTACCAAATTAATCATAATATTAGTATTCGGCTGTGGCTAAATCTTATTACTAGTCAGGATTTGAAATTTTGCCATTTTTGTCTTCACCGTTGGTGCCCATAATCGCTGAGAGAAATTATGTGTTCTTCGTCAGAATTTATATTATACCGGTAACGATAATAAATAGAAGCTATTTAAAAACATTATCCAAAGTTAAATTAATTAATTAATTCGTCAGATTCGTATTTCCAGCAGCGTTGTTCATCTGTCTCGCCTCCCATTGCGACTCTAAACTTTGCATCTTACATGTGATTATCAAAACTTCGTTATACAAACTAAACGAAAGACAAAGTTTCTATGGTGCCAATCTCTCTCTCTCTTGAAGATGCAGTGGGGAATTGCAGGAAACGTTCCACACATTTGAAGCAGTTCTTCCGCTATTCGAACAAATTTCTTTGCGTTATGTGGTACAGTCTATCCAAAACATGCTGATGTGTCGGTACAATGTGTGATAAATAGATTTCTTCCTCCATATCGGAGAAGATTTTATAATATTTGTGGTGGGAATATTTTTTTTCTCCCTGTACTTTTGTCAGTTCTTCCGCTATTCGAACAAATTTCTTTGCGTTATTTAGTACAGTCTATCCAAAACATACTGATGTGTCGGTACAATGTGTGATAAGTAGATTTCTTCCTCCATATCGGAGAAGATTTTATAATATTTGTGGTGGGAATATTTTTTTCTCCCTGTACTTTTGTCTTCCTATTTCATTACCATTCCGTCTTTGCTCCATCAACATATCAAAACCTATGCGTACATGTGATCAATGTTATCGAACAAGGTACAGTGAAATTTCCCTATAGCGGACACCGCTGGGGAAAAATGAAATGTCCGTTATTGAGAAGTGTCCGCTATTTAGAAAATCGTTAGTATGTACTGTATACAGTATATTAAAATTTCTCATACATAGTCAACACTATATTTTACAGTACATTACAGTAGACAGTGAGATTGTTTACAGTGTTCACCCAGAGAGAAATCATACCAGTAAATGTTCTATTTACTCTAACACAGCAGAACCATTCATATGTTAAACTGTCAATGGCAAGCCCCTCAGTTTTAGGAAAAGCTCTTTTTGTGTTCTCATTTGCATTCTCAGTGTATGATTTTAAAATAACATCCCTGTTTTTCAAAATTACACTAACCTGAGTTTTTCCCACATTAAACTTTGTGGCCAGCTCACGAACACTTAATTTCTCCTTCTCACTATGCTTTACAATATCCACTTTCTCTTTTAGTGACAAACGTTTACGTTTTTGTGACATTTTTAATGTGACTGTACTTCCGAACACTCAACTTGACAAACTAAGAAAGTACGGACTGCTCACGTACAGATCACAACTAACAACTGTGCTGCTTACCTTCAATAAAGTACAAGAACGTTCAAATGCACGATAATGATTGTTGCAAAGAATTCCGTTTAATTTACAGCCGTCTTTTTCTTTCACGCTGTCCGTTATTTGGAAGTTTTGATTGTTGTTGGGAGATACATTTCAGTGTCCGCGTCCGTTATCGAGAATGTCCGCTATTTGGAAGAATTTTATCATAAGGGCCAATGTTATTGTGCAGGGGAATTTTAAAATGTCCGCTATTGAGAGGGGTGTGCTATTGGGAAGTGTCCGTTAAGGGAAGTTTCGCTGTATTAAATAATTATATTTTATTTCACTATCACTATTATTATTATTATTATTATTATTATTATTATTATTATTATTATTATTATTATTATTATTAATATTGTTATTATTATTATTAGCCTACTACAATTTTCATCATGGATTCGGATTGGATTTGTGGTAACGGAGGAAAGTTTAAGCGAAATTAGTAGCCAATTGTTAGAGGACGTAGAATTGGTGGTTTCAAATCTAATTAATGTTGCGATGTAAATGTTATAGATTCAAACTGAATTAGTGTTAATGGAGGAAGGTAATTTTCATGAGTTGAAGCACAATTACTGCTCATAGAGGTAAATAAGCTTCCTCGTTTTGAAACCAATTAATCCTGTTAGTGAGATGTAGAATTCATGGATTCATACCCATTTAGTGTCGGTAATGGAGCACTTGAAGATTCATAGCTTCAAGCCTAATTAGTATCCTTAGAGGGCTGTAGGCCTCATGAATTCAGGTAAAATTGCTGATGATTGTAGGGAAATATAGGCTTCAGGGTTTCAAAGTAATTTAGTGTTGGTAGAAAGTATGTTTGTCACAGATTCAAGCAAAATTGTATTAATGTTGATAGAGGAATACAGTGTTTATATTATAATATTGAACTTCTATCAGTGCTCGTAGAGAAAAGTGGACTTAATTAATTAAAGCCAAATGTACTTTTATAAAGAAAATACGGTATTTTGAATTCGCACAAAATTAATGCAATCAAAGGAATGTAGGCTTCATAAATTCAAGTTAGATTAGTGTTGATAAACGAATGTAAGCTTCCTGAATTCCGTCAAAGTTTTTGTGTGTGTATTAGACTTAACGGATTTAGTTCAGAGCAGTACCTGTACAGGAATATAGACTTAATCTGACCCAGTACAAATTAATGTTTGTGGAGGAAAGAATGTGTCATGAGTTAAAGCAAAATGTTAGAGCAGCGGTCATCAGCACAGAGCACCCTGGGGCTAGCGTCTCTTACCCGCTGAGAACTGCGTATTTCTCGACTAAATATCCAGAAGAGAATTCAGGAAATTTCTGATCGTTTTCATGAGGAATATTTAACAAAAAGCAAGAACATTTGTATATATTTTTAATTGGTTCTTGATGACAGTAATGACATTACTGATACGGCAAAGCTTGCGATTTTTATTCGCGGGGTTGATGAAGAACTCAATGTTAGTGCACGAACCACCACTGGTTGTAGTTTTCATGCTATGTATTGCCCGTGTCTCACGTCCTGAACCAAAGTTCCCTAGTGCTTATAACCACGCCTCTTAGGTCTGCTCGGACCGGCACGGCAGCATATTACACGTGCGAAAAACATTAACCTATGCCAGTGCAGGGGTTTTTACTGTTTATAATACTGGATACTGTAATCGTGGTTACCACTATCGTACCTCTCCCCTGTCTCCTTACTTCTTACAAGGGAAGGGTTTCGGCTCGAACAGGAATTTTTAGTTAAACATTTGTACAGAGGTTTACATCACAATGGTGATGAAGTCAGTAAAAGCATTCATTTGTGTAACTCTCCGTTTGGTTGGTATTGGTCAATAAACTGCTTTAAAAATGTACATGAGGATTCTCTATAAAATGCATGAAACAGCATGGAGCAGAGCAATAAGCACAACACGCAGAAGCAACACCTGAACAATCTTCTGAACCACACTCCAGTGCTGAAAAATCAAATGTCACCTGAATTACATTTTTGAAGTCCAAGACTTGTTCAGGATTCACGTAACCAACTGACTGGCAGGAATACTGAAGCATAGGGCGGTATACTGGAACAGACAACTGGTTATGAATAACAGAGTGCATTTTCATTATAAACACTCGATTTCCCAAGTTAAGTTCTGGATTCTCAGCAAGAGTCCTTATGCAATCTGTTATCCTCCGAGCATATATTTTGTATTGTCTAAGGAAATAGATATTCAGAGGCTGGAAATATTTCGTTTTTTTTTTTAGGTAGAATGATCATACATTCTATGTCCTAGCCTTGGAATAATTCGTTTATTAAGGTTGTGTCCTTGTGCGCATTCAATGACTCACACAACAGTGTACATTTTTGATTAGCTGCAATATTTTCAGACAGAACGTTGGAGAAAAATGTTCTTAAATGGGCTTTAGACATTTTACCACTCACACTAGCTTCTAGGCTAGGCTAGGCTTACGGGTAAGGTGTCCCATCCCCTCAGTGCCCTCACCACACCTCAACTTGTATAGTGCTCTAACACATTACACAAACGAATGCTTTTGGGAGCTTTACAGAGATGTAAAGATGGGCCTGTATACAAATTTTGGATACGAAATTCCTGTTCGAGCCGAAACCCTTCCCTTGTTAGACTGTCTCTCGCGTGTAATCACTACCGTTCGAGTTTTGGTCACCGCTGCGCTAAAGCCACAGTAGAAGAAGAAGAAAAAAAGATTTCAGGTATTCAGTTCAAAGTAGTATTGAGAGAGGGATGTAGACTTAATTGATTTAGTCCAAATTAGTATTACTAGGGGATAGTAAACTTTTAAAATCCAAAAAGTAAAGGAAAGTAGGATTTATGAATTATTGGAAATTAGTATTGGTAGAGGAAAGTAGACTTCATGGATTTAGTTATGGATATATAATTTCATGGCCCATATGTATAAATAATCTCGAACCAACAACCTTTATAGCGTCTGCAGGGTAAGAGTACGTCAGAAGTTCAACGAGATCACCTCCATCTGTGGAGAACGGTGGGAGTGAGTGTATCTAATCCACCGGTGTCAGCAGTCCCCGACAGTAATTGAAAATTGGGTCCCTCTGGCGATATTGAGTCTTGGGTCTTCTGTGTCTGATGTTTGAAAATGGCTTCCACCTGAGTCACTTCCCTTCGGCTAGATAAACAAATTAGAATCGGGCTGCGCAAATCAGATGTCATTCTGTTATTTCCACTACGAAATGAACTGTGCCCTCCCCAGGTCTGTTTGCGTGTTTATCTGTTTCACTTCTGTGCCGAAGCAAAGAAAAATCTTTGCAATGTATATTATGACTACATCGTCTGTTACTTGTAGATGATTCTGGGGTTTCACGCTGTTTTTAGCAAACGAAACAACTCTTTCGATATTGCTATTAATGTGTGTACCTACCTACTACGTGTGCGTGCATGGGACAGAGAGGGAAAGATACTTCTCTATTATCTCATATGAATGGACTAATTTTGATCAAAATCGACAGGCATTCAGTAATTATGTTATAAAACCGATTTCTTTAATCTAAAACTAAGGATCGAGGAAATTATTAGATATCGAAAATAGTATTTTAACTTTAGAGGTTGAAATTCAACGTGGGAGAGAAACTCCAACATATTTTATCTGGAGCACTATTTCAGGACCAGGGTTCTTTAACTCGCAGTAAATCTACGATACAGGACTCATAGCTTTGGAAGTGAAACCTAAATACAATAGAAGCCTTGATCACCTGTTGCTCAGTTACGTTTACTTTCTTTTTCTATATATAGGTACTTTTCTCTTACCTGATTGGTTTCTTTTTAATTTATTACTTTCTTTCTGTCTTAATTTCGTAATGTATTTATTTGTATATTTCTCATTTTTTTATTTTTTCCTTCTTTATTTCTTATTTTCCTTTATTCCATTTTCCCCCTGTTTTAAATTAGAAATTATAATCGTCTGGCTCTTATATGGTCTTACAGTGATACAGTTTACTACAGTTTCATATACGGTACACAATTGCATTACATATGAGTAGCAAATACACATTACTGTACGTTTAAATTTGATACGAGTAGTGCAGTATACATTGTAATATGTATACATTTGGTATGAGTAGTCCAGTGCACATTATAACATGTACATTTGATAATGTGTAGTCTAGCATACATTGTAATATACATACATTTGATATGAGTAGTCCAGTACACATAACATACATGTATTTGATACGAGTAGTCCAGTTTAAATTTGGTATGAGTAGTCCAGTGCACATTATACATTTGATAATGTATAGTCCAGTATACATTGTAACATGTATATATTTGGTATGGGTAATGCAGTACACATTATAACATGTATACATTTGAAATGTGTAGTCCAGTATACATTCTAATATGTATACATTTGGTATGGCTAATCCAGTACACATTATAACATGTATACATTTGATATGTGTACTCAGTATACATTGTAACATGCATACATTTGGTATGAGTAATCCAGTACTCATATATATATGTATACATTTGATATGTGTAGTCCAGTATACATTATAACATGTATGCATTTGATATAAGTAGTCCAGTACACATTATAACATGTATACATTTGATATGAGTAATCCAGTACACATTATAACATTTATACATTTGATATGAGTAGTCCAGTACACATTATAACATGTATACATTTGATATACGTAGTCCAGTACACATTATAAGTAATCCAGTACACATTATAACATGTATACATTTTATATGAGTAGTCCAATACACATTATAACATGTATACATTTGATATTTGTAGTCCAGTGTAACATGTATATATTTGATATAAGTAGTCCAGCACACATTATAGCATGTATACATTTGATATGAGTAGTCCAGTATACATTGTAACGTATACATTTGGTATGAGTAAGCCAGTACACAGTTAAACATGTATACATTTGATATGAGTAGTTTAGTGCACATTATAACATGTACACATTTGATATGAGTAATCCAGTACACATTATAACATGTATACATTTGATATGAGTAATCCAGTATACATTATAACATACATACATTTGATATGAGTAGTCCAGTACACATTATAACATACATATATTTGATACGAGTAGTCCAGTATACATTTGGTATGAGTAGTCCAGTGCACATTATAACATGTAGGCCTATACATTTGATACTGTATAGTCCAGTATATATTGTAACATGTATACATTTGGTATGGGTAATGCAGTACACATTATAACATGTATACATTTGATATGTGTAGTCCAGTATACATTGTAACATGCATACATTTGGTGTGAGTAATCCAGTACTCATACATATATGTATACATTTGATATGTGTAGTCCAGTATACATTATAACATGTATACATTTGATATAAGTAGTCCAGTGTAACATGTATACATTTGATATAAGTAGTCCAGTACACATTATAGCATGTATACATTTGATATGAGTAGTCCAGTATACATTGTAACATGTATACATTTGGTATGAGTAAGCCAGTACACAGTTAAACATGTATACATTTGATATGAGTAGTTTAGTGCACATTATAACCTGTATACATTTGATATGAGTAGTCCAGTACACATTATAACATGTATATATTTGATGAGTAGTCCAGTATACATTGTAACATGCATACATTTGGTATGAGTAAGCCAGTACACAGTTAAACATGTATACATTTGATATGAGTAGTTTAGTGCACATTATAACATGTATACATTTGATATTAGTAGTCCAGTACACATTATAACATGTATACATTTGATATGTGTAGTCCAGTATACATAACATGTATACATTTGATATGTGTAGTCCAGTATACATTATAACATGTATACATTTGATATGAGTAGTCCAGCATACATTATAACATGTATAGCCTTCATTTGATATGAGTAGTCCAGCATACATTATAACATGTATACATTTGATCTGAGTAGTCCAGCATACATTATAACATGTATACATTTGATGTGGGTAGTCCAATATACATTATAACATGTATAGCCTTCATTTGATATGAGTAGTCCAGCATACATTATAACATGTATACATTTGATGTGGGTAGTCCAATATACATTATAACATGTATAGCCTTCATTTGATATGAGTAGTCCAGTATACATTATAACATACATACATTTGATATGAGTAGTCCAGTACACATTATAACATACATATATTTGATACGAGTAGTCCAGTATACATTTGGTATGAGTAGTCCAGTGCACATTATAACATGTAGGCCTATACATTTGATACTGTATAGTCCAGTATATATTGTAACATGTATACATTTGGTATGGGTAATGCAGTACACATTATAACATGTATACATTTGATATGTGTAGTCCAGTATACATTGTAACATGCATACATTTGGTGTGAGTAATCCAGTACTCATACATATATGTATACATTTGATATGTGTAGTCCAGTATACATTATAACATGTATACATTTGATATAAGTAGTCCAGTGTAACATGTATACATTTGATATAAGTAGTCCAGTACACATTATAACATGTATACATTTGATATTAGTAGTCCAGTAGACAATGCAACACTTTTACTTTTATAATGAGTAATCAAGTACATTTTATGACACATTTTCGTCTTATATAAGCAGTCTAGCAGTGTAAGACATTATTGGAATAATATTTCGTCTAGATGATAATTCGAATAAAATAATACGAATATAAATTTAACACATTTATATCAGATTGATTCATTCGTGAATAACGAAGAATTCGTAAATCGCAAATGAAAACATTATTCACTATTCGTTATTTTCAGTCGTTGTCTATGGCGAATAAATTTTATTTTCTAATCTTAATTTCATACAGTTATTTTGCGCTGACAGCTGTTTACAAACAAATAATTGGCCAAATATTTGAAGGAAGAAAGGATTTTCAATTGCTCTTAATGATTGTCACTGAATGAATAAATAATATTTCATATCTTTGCCAAAGCGTTATTGTGTGGTATTAATCCTCGAATAATTGTATACTTTCTGACACAGTCGCATTTATTTCTTACTTCCTCAACCCCTCCCTCACTTTGATTTCTTCCTCATTATTACTTATAATTCTTCCTCCCTTTCATTTAATTTTTTTCTTCCACCCTTTCTTTTTCCTACCACTTTCATACTTCTTTACCTCGGATTCCGTAGTTGTCCCGATTTCTTTTCCATTTTTACAGTACCCTCTTTCCTTTCTTTTATTTCTCCGAATACTTCGGTTTCATTTTTTTTTTCAAAACCTTTTTCGTATTTGTACAGTATTTCTCTTATTTTTTTCTATTCCTTCATTTTTCCCGTTTTTATTCCTCTGTCTTTTTCTAACCTTCTTTCCGCTCTTCTTTCTTCTGTATTTTATGCATCTTTTTTTTTTCTCTCTCGATAATCTCTTATTTTAACACTTCGTTCTCCAACTCTGTGTCTATTATTTTTTCTTTAAAATACAAATTAATAGTCTAAAATAAATTTAACAAAAATAAATATACATCTTGATTACATAAATTTTAACACTCTATCACTACGGAATATGTAGTATATGTCTTTCTCGTGTTAAATTCTATCGTACCTTGTTAACATGTTTCTGAAGAAGACCAATAACAGGTCAAAACATGTTAACTAAGTACGATAGAATTTAACACAAGAAAGACGTAGGCTATAATACATATTCCAAAAAAATAAATACTTTCACTTCGGTAGGGAAAAAAGACACATTGAAGATCGTAAAAGAATTATTGCTAAATTAATTATATATAAGTAAATTTCTCATTATTAGTCGTTAAACTTTATCGTACTTGAACAAAGGAATGGAGGAATTGCCAGTTATTATGTATGCCTTGCAATTATTGATCTATTAAAACATAAAACTTGACATATATATCAACAAAGTCATTTAATATGCGCTCCTGCATACATATGACATGCATCGTCTTAAATACAGGTAGTAAAGCCGTAAAACAGTACCACGAGGGGGGGTTCGGCCGGCGCCGTGGATCCTGCCCCGGCATGGCTCAGGTGGTAAAGAGCGCTCAGCGCGCAAAGCTGAGAGGTCCTGGGTTCGATTCCCAGTGCCAGTACGAATTTTTCTCGTATTTATCAGTAATAATAAAACTTGACATTTGCATGATTTCCGATTGCAGACCCTTCATTATGTTATATAGTTCTCTTCCACATGAGAGCAAACTCAGCTTAACAGGCGATTCTCTTACATCGAAGCTTTGTTTTAGGAGAAAGACGAGACGGAACCGATACTCAAGATATTGGAGTTCGATGCATGATGGCGTCAGCGCTTTGTGCAAGCGGGAAGCGCCGAGGTATCAAGTTGCACATATTGTAGCATTGAGCCATTGTGACGTGATACTCTCTATCCACTCGACGCCGACGGCCCGATGCCTGTCATAACCGTGTGCAACACAATATTCATCGGAAATAACAACAGCATTAATAATCATAATAATACACAAAGAAATATCCGCATACTGCAAGGAAGATGTTATACATGCGTTACTTCCTATTCGAGATATGCATTCAATTAAGTAATTGACAAAATTTATTGGAATCTTGTTTTCATAATCCTTAGACATTACATTTTCTAAATTATATTTTATTTAACGACGCTCACAACTGCCTAGTTTATATCAGCGTCGCCGGTGTGCCGGAATTTTGTCCCTCAGGAGTTCTTTTACATGCCAGTAAATCTACTGACATGAGTCTGTGACATACAAGAACACTTAAATGCCATCGACCTGGGCCGGGATCGAACCCGCAACCTCGGACACAGAAGGCCAGCACTTTATCGACTGCGTCCCCCAGACCGACATAATCCGTAGAACTATTTAATTAAAGTAACTGAACAATAATAAAAAACATCACCTCTGATTGAGGTTCTGGCTCATATATGTAGGCCTACATCTATCATCAGGCAGAATACATCTCACTTGACGACATGTCGAGGTGCTGGTTTATTCCGTTTCCTTTGATGCTTATCATCAATTGCAATATTTACTTTGCAGACGGTACATCGAAGAATGTCATCAGTTTCGTTAAATTGCATTTTGAATTCTTCTGAAAGTGCGTACAACTTATCCTTCTTAACCTTCGCCATGTTTATTAAGCTTGATTCCCGAAAATGTATACATTACACATATAAAACCCCCTCCCCCATGCGATAGTATCGGGTTCGACTTTTACGGTCATGAAATATGAGAATTTACAGCAATTTTAATTTGGTTTCACAGCTGCAGGTTGGGCATTGTTGCTGGGATATGAATTACTGGTGATTTACGTAAATTATATTTTGATATTTATTCACTATTGTTGTTATCTGATTAAACGAGATTTAGAGGAGAGAAAATATTTATTTTTCTATCCATTCTTTAAAAAAAAAAAAAAAAAAAAAAAGCAGAGAAAAGTGCTGAATCATCAAAAAGGAAGGAAAAGGTAGTGAAATGTATTAATTTCATGAAGAGGTGCAAAAAGGTGCAACAAATTGTGTTTATTTCGCTTCATTTCATGCCTCCAAATACATACATTGGCCTATCTGTGTGAAAACAGCTATAGTATTTTTGGAAAGGTGCTGCACCTTAAAATCCTTTCCTTAGTCATAATCAAAAGTCAGCACTCTTTGTCAGCTTTAAAGTCATTTTTCTCCGCTGTAATATTTTGTGTATATCTCTTCATCCAAATCACTCTGTCAAATTTGATACTACCATCACTTTATATACTTTAATTGTGGTTTTTAAAGCTTCATTTTTTTTAATCTTAATCGTCGTGTTGTACCACAGATTCTATAAAATGTATCTAGTTTCACATTCCGATTAGTAATTCATGTTCTTTGGTTCACATCACCTTCTCCTTTCCTGGACATGGTAGGCCTATAGAACGAAACCGTGCTGATACTAAAACCGACGTAAGGAATTCAAGTTGTTTATTATACAGTATATGTAAACATTAATAATCGTGTACATTTCACGTTCTTTTGCCACATGTAGTTCCTAAGTAACGAAATCGTACCAGCGCTAAACCTAATAGTGACATAGGAGACAGTTTTCCTTTGAAAAATGAGACTCTGTGTTATTTTCGCCATTGGTATGATATTTCTCGTAATCAGAAAACTTGCATATTTTAAACGACGTAGAGAACAGAATCGCGTTAACTGTCCACGTGTGTCTATCAGAACAAGTGGATCCTAGAATTGAGGTCGTTCCTTTTTTCCGATGCATGGGATGGAGTCCAGGATCACACAGTTTAAACAATTTATATTTCATCAGCTGGGGGTCGGAGACAGTAACGCCCGCTCTAGTTCTCGTGAAGGCCATCAGGAGCAGCACCGTCTCCATGGATACGTTCTTCTCTTCATTTTCTCTCGGGCTGGAGATTGCCGATTGACTTCGAAACGCGTGATTTGCAGCCCTTTCGATATTCTGCCCACTTGCCAAGTAACGACAGGAGGGGAGGAAAAAGAAAATTGCAAGGTAGAAATTCTGATGGCAAGAAAGAGAGAAGGGAGGTTTGGAATGGTAAGAGAATACTAATAAAACATGATAGCAAAAGGAGAGAAATGGTGGAAACTGAGAGAGAGGGAGACGAAAAGGACTCCGCTAGGTGTTATGAACTTAGGCATACATACCGCCATCAGTTTCATATCGATTGTAAGATATCGATATTCGATAGTACCGCCTTCAGTAAGAGCCCGAACTGTGAGAGAAAATACACTTTTGTGAAGTACCCGGGGGCGAAAAAGAAAGGAATTGGAACGAGATCGTCTACTTTAGCGAGAATATTCGATTTTAGCTACTTTTCGATAATAATCGATTTTCTTACTGTTCCACGCACACAATTTAGTTCTATTTTAATATTAAAATTTCCCCTCCTCGTCCGGCCTCTGCCAATACTTTTAGCTACAAAGATTCTCTTTTGACATCTAGAAAGTGATCTAGAAGTTTGTACACTTTATATAAGCTCTCCCCTTACACCCCTCACCCCCCTCTATCGTTGGATTAACAAAAGATAACGATGAAACATTCAAAAGCCTTAAGAAATCAAAACCTTTATATTCCCAATAAGATCATTATTATATTTTAGTGAAAGAGTAGTTTAACTCTCCCTATTCGCTGCTGAATTAATATTAAATTGTGAGCGTCATAAGAACCTTCATCTTTATTTCTTCCTCTCCTACCGATAGAGTTGGTAAGTTACGCGTAAAAAATAATGTATACCTGACGCGTAAAATGCGTAATTTATATAATAAATGTGTGTGTGTCTAATGCCTACCCACATTTTGTATGAGTAGTCCGGTCGTTTCTCTTCCGACTGTACTCCTGAATGTCATTCAAGTTATCTCGTGATCTTTCCTGCCGCCCGCTTTTCCTTATCGAATTATTTCGTTCACATTCCTGTCGTCGGTAGTCCCTGCTTGCGAGAGTCATCTCAACAAAACAGTAATTTCCTCTTTCCACATATCCCACTCTGCAAACGAGAAAATACTAATTAAATAATAGTCATGGGTGAAACTGTTTTCAAGGTTGTGTAGCTTTGTACTGGAGCGTCTCAGGATAAGGGTTTATAAGTAAAAGTTGTTCAGTTTGACACAACCTATCACACCTCAAAGTTTGTCACACATTCACACCAACGCTGTGTGTGTGTCTATATATAAAGTTTTTGTGAACCTTAATTTCGCAGGTCTGTGGTGATATTATTATTATTATTATTATTATTAATAGTATTATTATTATTAGTATTATTATTATTGTTATTATTATGATTATTGTTATGATTATTATTTATTATTATTGTTATTATTATTGTTATAGTTATTGTTGTTATTGTTATTATTATTGTTATTATTATAGTATTATTATTATTATTAGAATTATTATTATTGTTATTATTATTGTTGTGATTATTATTTATTATTATTATTATTATTATTATTATTATTATTATTATTATTGTTGTTGTTGTTATTGTTATTATTATTGTTATAGTTATTGTTGTTATTATTGTTATTATTATTATTGTTGTTATTATTATAGTATTATTATTATTATTATTATAGTATTATTATTATTATTATTATTATTATTATTATTATTATTATTATTATTGCATAAGTCATTGAAGTCTTTTGCATCTGAGCATGCTGACGCAGATTCTCAACATCCACAATCAGCAGTAGGCCTATTCCTTGCTCACGTGGTCAGCGTGATTCAGGGACATCTTAACGCAACATCGAACAGACACGAAGTAAGGGACATTCAATTGCCTTGAAAGGAGATAAATCTACACCTGGTTTTCGGGAATCGTACCCATGTCCACTAGATTTTTAACTGAAAACGATAGCACTTCAGCCACATCGCAGGATCATGACAGCAGTAGTATTGCGGAGTATTTTTGGAATAGAACCGAACGCCTGAGTATCGCATTTGAATCCCGTTGCAGTTTAAAAAGGCAGCAGTATCAGCTGAAGCTATTATGATTGCTTATGTATGTATGTGACAGTTCGAGGGTTTCAAAGATAAACTTTTTGTGTGAACATGCACCAAGAGCCAAACATTTCAGAGAGAGAGAGAGCGAGCGAGAGAGGAAAAAAGAGAAACCACTCTATCACGCATATATCTACATACTACACCCCTACGCGAATATACGTCAAAATCTGGTGGGGGAGGGGGGACACCGACATCTCGTCTGCAAGTGGCAGATAGGGAGAAGTACAGTCACACTCAAAGAGCCAAGTCCTTGTTGCCATGGTGGCTATTGTTGACTGTGATGGTACTTCATGCCGATATCAATGCTTGACTTGTTTGCTTTCAGCCACAGTTGAGAGTTCGATTATAAAAGGGGCCAGAGTGCTTTTTAAACCATACATACATACATACTTACTTACTTACTTACTTACTTACTTACTTACTTACATACATACATACATACATACATACATACATACTGGGTAACTTTGGGTGTTGGACCCCGGGCTCATTTCACCGGCATTATCACCTTCAACTCATTCAGACGCTAAATAACCTAAGCTGTAGATAAAGCGTCGTAAAATAACCTACTAAAAATAAATACATACATACAGTCGACCTGGTTGGCGAGTTGGTATAGCGCTGGTCTTCTATGTCCAAGGTTGCGGGTTCGATAACGGGCCAGGTCGATGGCATTTAAGTATGCTTAAATGCGACAGGCTCATGTCAGTAGAACTCCTGCGGGACAAAATTCCGGCACATCCGGCGACGCTGATATAACCTCTGCAGTTGCGAGCGTCATTAAATAAAACATAACATTACATACATACATACGTACGTACACTAATACATACATACGTACGTACACTAATACATACATACATACATACATACATACAACATACATACATACATACATGTGTACACTAATGCATTCTGTGCATGCATACATACATACATACATACACTAATACATTCTGTGCATGCATACATACATACATACATACACTAATACATTCTGTGCATGCATACATGCATGCATACATACATAAATACATACATACATAAATACATACCAATTGACTACGCTAAGGTTCGCTGAGTATCCATGTTTCGAGCAGGCAGCCCAGGTCGTCTTTACCGGCAATCGGGGAATGATAACGGAATGGAGATCGTACAGAATGTTGTTGATGCCTAACATAGGGAAACGGGACAACCCCAAAAAAAATCCCGACTAAGACAAGTGACGCTATGCAGATCTGACCAGGATTCGAACCCGGAACTCCTGTTTTTATATGGTTAATGGTCGGTCTATACCACGCAGCTTTCCCATGGAGATCTGTAAGGTTATTCAAAATTCACGAAAGATTTGAGAGTCATCTTACTTTGTTAAAAGTTAAGTTCATAAAATAAATGGGTAGGATGTCTTAGCAACAGCCACAAGAGGTGTGTCGTGAAAAACAAGTCATCTATGAGCCTTGTTGTCAGCATCTCGGAGAACAATACCACATCACACACATTGGACAGTTTTTGGGCTCATGTTCGGTGCCCGTGGTACGATCCCATGAGAAACTTTAAATCAACTTAAACAATTTAAAATTTCTGATGCAACGATTGATGCCATAGGATCTCATGTGTTAAAATCATCCTTAACTATAATTAGTAATCATTTGTACCCAAGAAACTTTTATTGTAAGTGATTTCCTATGTTCTCTTATCATTTATCTTAATGGTTTTTTTCTTTCAAATTGTCACATAATTGTTTTTAAAGATTGTTCTTTGTGAATTGATTAGTAGGCCGATCTATCGAACCCTTATTTAGGGCGGCTTTTGTTAATACAAATTTATTATTATTAGTTTAGATGATGATGTAACTGGACATAGGTCGTTTAGAAAAATGTAGTCTATGTTTTAATTCGAATGAACAGCTTGATAATTCAAAAGTTTATAGCATGGATCATGATGAAATGGATTTTTTCTAATGAGTTTTATATTGCAAACTGTTGCCGTTTTGTCATGAATATTTACTGTTAATTAGCGTTTTAAAATAATTTTAGGCCTACTTAAAATTTTAGACGTTAAATGTAAGAAAGTATTATACACGAAGAAATGCGACACCACAGCCTATAACCGCTTGTGTACTTAAGTGATGAACTGTTTACGTGATATTGCACATTTTAAAATATGTCGTAATTTTGTATCATAAAATTTGATTACTTATTTTTTTAAAAACAGGTAATCATTATGTTTCTTGCTAAAATGATTTTAAAGACTAAAATTCTTGCAATAGTTTCCTCTGGGCTTCTGTCTCAATACCACTATTTTCCACTCTCACGTGACATATTCTGTACCTATGTACGCTGCATGTATGCCGATAATTAAACAACTGCAAACAGCGCTTTGTTTGCAATCTGTAACAGAGATTTTTTGTTATTCATCTCATGACGGTATCAAAATGTCATTTTCTAACAAAGCGACAGGCTTGAATTATTATTATAGCCTAGTTATATACATGCGTATATCCTATAGTATATTATAATGGGGAACAATAATAGTATGTTCTGTTGTAGCTTTTATTGAATTATTGATCTCCCCATTTTTTCCTATATAATATTTTCAATGCCTTTTTATCTCCATTTTTTTACATTTAATACCTATTTTACTCGTTTTGAGTTCTCTTTTAGGCATTAAAAATCAATCACTTTTTCTCGTTAAAATGAAATACAAAGAGAAAGTATCGCGCTGCTACAAAAATAAAATTCCGGAATTTTTTTTTTACAGAAATTCACCCTTAGAATGCATTTTCTTCCTAATTTTGACATGTAACGTCTATATGCGACCTAATATTAACTGAACACAAAATGAAAGGGTTTGCACGGTCGATTTCTTATACTAACTAGAGGTGGGGGAAAAATAACGTAACGGTTATTTTGGAACAGTTCCTTGCTTGGAACTGTTCCAAAAGCACCTTGGAATACTACGAAATACTTTCTGTTACAAAATACTCGTTTCACTTTGGAGCTACATTATGACAACGTCTATTCCACAGAGCGGAAAATGTTTGAAACTATTGAAAGCAGTGGTACCAACTTTTAGAAAACACTGTGTGGGCTCAAATATTTGAGGTACAAGTTAAATAAATGTCGTAAGTATAATGATAACAAGATAAATTATTGGGTGGGAATCTAAAGTGAAAGATAAATAGTAAAGATATGAAAAGCCTCTTTAAAAATGTACACATTATCTTGAAACTATTGTTATTGAGTATATGATTATATCAAACAATTATTAACATAATGCCTGTATTAGAATATAGTAACTACATTGTGAATTTTATCAAGGGAGATGAAAGTATATGTTTTATTTACAAATATTTTACATTTTTAGTTTCACTACCAATTCTTGAAAATAAACTAAATTCTGTTGGAACAGGACTGTATTTACAAAAATACAACTGTAAATTTTCGTATTTCATTACAGTGAGATTATTACTTTTTATGACGGTATTAATATGAATTTAGGACGGCCGAAATGATTATAGCTTTTATTTACTCATTTTTGAGGAAATTGAACACTATTGTAAACTAGAGCTGAGCAGAAGAGAAAGATTAGGTTAGGTTTTTATTTACCATTGGGATCCACTTCGATTTCGTGACCAATAAAATTTACAAATAATTTAAAATTGCATTACATTTCCTGCTTCGAACAAATCTTATCTACGAATTCAATTTTGGCATTAGCAAATATTTCTTTTCCACGAATTCACATCTCGGCTCACTATGACATCATACTGCATCATATGGCATACAGGGATATATGTGTGATTAGCGTCCTAAATAACATTGTTATATTATACACTAGTCGTACGTGCATTTTCCAAAATACCACTGTTATATTACTACTAGTCATACGTGCATGTTCCAAAATACCACTGTTATATTACATACTAGTCCTACGTGCATGTTCCAAAATACCACTGTTATATTACATACTAGTCCTACGTGCATGTTCCAAAACACTACTGTTCCATCAGATACTAGTCCTACGTGCATGTTCCAAAATACCACTGTTATATTACTACTAGTCGTACGTGCATGTTCCAAAATACCACTGTTATATTACATACTAGTCCTACGTACATGTTCCAAAACACTACTGTTCCATCAGATACTAGTCCTACGTGCATGTTCCAAAATACCACTGTTATATTACTACTAGTCGTACGTGCATGTTCCAAAATACCACTGTTATATTACATACTAGTCCTACGTGCATGTTCCAAAACACTACTGTTCCATCAGATACTAGTCCTACGTGCATGTTCCAAAATACCACTGTTATATTACATACTAGTCCTACGTGCATGTTCCAAAATACCACTGTTATATTACATACTAGTCCTACGTGCATGTTCCAAAATACCACTGTTATATTACATACTAGTCCTACATGCATGTTCCAAAATACCACTGTTATATTACATACTAGTCCTACGTGCATGTTCCAAAATACCACTGTTATATTACATACTAGTCGTACGCGCATGTTCCAAAACACTACTGTTCCATCAGATACTAGTCCTACGTGCATGTTCCAAAATACCACTGTTATATTACATACTAGTCGTACGTGCATGTTCCAAAATACCACTGTTATATTACGTGCATGTTCCAAAATACCACTGTTATATTACGTGCATGTTCCAAAATACCACTGTTATATTACTACTAGTCGTACGTGCATGTTCCAAAATACCACTGTTATATTACGTGCATGTTCCAAAATACCACTGTTATATTACTACTAGTCGTACGTGCATGTTCCAAAATACCACTGTTATATTACATACTAGTCGTACGTGCATGTTCCAAAAACATACTGTTCCATCAGATACTAGTCAACCCTGCGGTTCCAAGATACCAATCTGCACCTTGTAGTTGCAAGTTACATATGGTACTGTTCTTTCGGAACTGTTATTTGGAACTAGTATTTTCAAGGAACTGGAACAGTTGGAACCGTTACGAGAAAATAACTTTTCCCATCTCTAATACTAATGTCATTCGATTTTGGTCACCTTGGAAACTCTTTCCTTATGCAATAAACTCAACAATCTGAACGAGTCCATTGCTATACACAAAGGAAGTCCGCATATAGATAGTGGAAGTAATATAATTATGTATATCTTAACAGCTGCGGGTTCTATTACCGGTGAGGTCAGAGATTTTCGTGTAAAATTTCTACCTGAGGACTAGGGGAGATGGCGGTACACAACTTTTAATCACTATATTGTGCACCAATATACCCAGATTAAATCTCAAATCTCTCCGCAGTGCAAAGAAGACCTACTGGCTTTAGTTCTGCTATATTAAATAAATAAGTTATTATTAAATTATTATGAAGAGAAGGCATATGTCACTGCTGATAGTGATTCCTCCTTCGGGCGGGGACGTTAAGCCTGGCGGCCCCCTTGATGCTATTCGACAGGAGTAGGCTACGTGCCGGGACCGGGTTTCCCCTACTCGCTTCCTCATCTTCATCATCATTCTCACTCATTTTCTACACTACACTTACACAATAATTTAATCACTGCATGAAGTTCTCTGTTCTCATATCTCAAGAACGTCATACAGTAACTTATTTTCATTCGAAAATCTCTTGAACTACAAATGATAAACTTGTGAATTTCTACGAAAAACAATTATTAAAGATTGAATAAATAAACTTACATTTCTATGGTGACATCGTATTAAACCAACTATAATGATGACAACTGAAATTACATAATGTTGTGTAGCATGTGGACATTATTTCGTGTTGTAAACCAGGTTGAAAATGTAGAAAATCCTTTCGCTACTGGAGACACAGACACAGAGAAATTATGACTTTCTAATGCCGCCATAGAATGTTATGTAGACAGTGATGTATTAGAAAGGATGAAAGATGTAAAATGAAGAAACACATATAAAAACACGACGGGGTAAGTGAAAACAAAAGGTACAATGAACCGCCTCCTAAGAATTTACTTTAGAGCATAGAATGCTGGACTCGTAAGGAAAATTCTATAGCAAGATGGAACAAAAGAGAGGGGATAATGAATCCAGGAGTCCTAGAGCAGCCGTAAACCGCAGCTCTCATCGATTCTTCGCTTTGTTCTTGAGAGGGATAATAATGGACCGACTGTCAACTGCCGAGCTGCTGCTTCTTGTAGATGCGTTGCTAAGCGACGCAAGGAATCCCAACACCACGAGGGAAGATATAGTTTACGGAATTCATTTTATAAGCCCTGTTAATTGCACTTGGTCATTGGAGTCAGTCTTTTGTCTATGAAAAATGTTTGCTGGGATGCGAAATGGTGAGTGTTTCTTTAAATCCGATACTTAGCAACGCTGTCTGTCTTCTGTGAAATATGTGATAGCGAAATAAGTCCGAGGATTTTCCATACGGTGAGGGGAAAACCTCGAAAAAAAACTCGACCAACTAACCAGCATGAATTGTAATCCATGCCTAAGAGCAGCCTCAGAGTGCAAAATCGTGCTAATGCTGAAAACTTAATAATAATAACTAGAGGATGGAACCGGGATACTTTAGCAATCAATGTACGCAAGCATTGACTATAGCTTTTACACACTCGATACTAGGCACACACTGCGGACATAAACAAAGGTAGTACAGTCTGGTTATGATTGAAAATCAAGTACATGAATACATACCTTATACATGCAAGGTTCCGTCTTCTTCTGTTTCGTTGCCGACATTACAATGAACAACAAAATACATTTGAAGATTTGCAATCCATGCCTAAGAGCAGCCTCAGAGTGCAAAATCATGCTAATGCTGAAAACTTAATAATAATAACTAGAGGATGGAACCGGGATACTTTAGCAATCAATGTACGCAAGCGTTTATTATAGCTTTTACACACTCGATACTAGGCACACACTGCGGACATAAACAAAGGTAGTACAGTCTGGTTATGATTGAAAATCAAGTACATGAATACATACCTTATACATGCAAGGTTCCGTCTTCTTCTGTTTCGTTGCCGACATTACAATGAACAACAAAATACATCCGAAGATTTGCGAACTGAAACGTCCTGCGGCGATCACTCAAACAGTTTTTATATTTTGAGAACGACCGTTCAGCATCACAGGATGTCAATGGTGAATGCAAACAATACGACTGGTGTTTCGACATTGCACTTGTACACGCTACCAAATACAGTAGAGCGTCTCGTTTAGGCATAGTGAAAACGTAAACAAAGTGCAGGTAACGTGTGGGAGAGGACGAGCCGTACGATAAACACGAGGGATGCACAAGGTTTTAGTTACAACATTTATGACGGAGCATTAATTGAAATTATATTTTCCAAAAACACACAAAAAAAAACACAAATTGCATAACGTTATCAGACACACATTTTAACAAACAAGCAATTGTAATGTTGAAATAATTCAGTATGACAAATCAAATTTTGCTACTTATATGATCTTGTTTTCAAGCAGCATTTTTTACGGTCATAAATTTCATTCTCTGTATGACTAACATAATATCACCGTCACGTAAACACTTTGACAAACAACCTCGACACTAACGTCAGACATCTGTTCACTATGACTGCGCACAGTACTCTGCTGGCTTAGGTTCGGTTCCTACAGCGCGCAACGGGACGGCTGACAGGTCATTTTGCGTTCTTAACAAAATGTATCTCCGAGAGTAACGTCACATGTCTAAGCTCCGTTGTGCATCAACCTATTGCCGCCGAAAAGGTATCCCAAGCCCGCCGTCTAATAATAATGTTACTAAGTTCATTTTATATGCATTATCAGTTGAAATTCAACTACGTGTCACGTTACAGTTTGTTATTTCAGATGATACGTAGGGCATTCAAAAGTCACTTCAAACTAAACAGTTATAAATATTATAATATTGGAAGTAGAGGAAAACTCAAGAAGACATCGCTGTGTTGGGCAAACAATGGGGTTTGTTTTTATAAAACATTGGGAATGTCCTCCGTTTTCAAACTTAATCTTAAAATGAAATGAATTACAGTGGTCAAGTTCAGCCACTATTACACTAATATAAATCCTATTTTTTAAATAAATTACTGTTCCATCGTATTTATTAAATTTTACCAGTTTATTCTATGCATTAATATCATAGCCAAAATCATGACATAACCAAGATTCCGTTAAAATGATATCAAAATCATGAGTGAAGCTTTGTAATAATGCACATAATTCCAGGAAATTTCTTTTTACATTACGTATGTTTAAATGAATGAATTTGAAATCATGAAGCGAGTTACAAATGTAATTTTTACAAGAAGTGATATCGTTAAACATAGCTGTTTTTAATCATTATTGTCACAGCATAAATTAAGTTGTTCTAAATGGCAGTTTACTTCCATTATTGTAAGTAATATTATAAAGGACAATAAGCATAACAGGATTTTAAATTTATATATAAATTGTAATTAATGTAATTAGTTCAAGTAGTAAACTCATAATCTTTCTAAGTCAGAGATTGAATTTATTTTACTTACAGGACTGCTTTCATTTCCACGCACAAAAATATGACTATCTTTGGTCCATACAAACTTGTATTCCTTCACTTTGGCGATGTCCCTGATTTTACGTAGCAGATCTCTGGTAGCTACGGTCAAAAATGGTCTCCTGCAGTGAATTTCCCTAGTCCCACATGATTTGGAAGTCGTTGTAGAGAGTTAATTCTCTATTTGTAGTATGCTTTTACTCTTCAAACTAAAGAAAAAGTTAATTTTACAACAGATTGCTCATCCCTATGTTAAAATCGGTAGCAGTTTGAAGATAACAACCGCCAGGATCGCCATCCGTCCGCCGTAAACAAACACGAGATGACAAAATTTGTTACCGTCAAAGCCTATAAGGCCGAGCAATGTGGTCTAGGATTTTACAAAAATCTTCACATTAGTGTAACATGACTTTTCTTGCCCAAAATGTATTCGGAAATAAGCTCCGTAATTGGAGTAACTCTTTCTGAATCACTCTTTGTATCAAATAAAAATCTCATATAACACACTCCCCAATTTCATTCAAATTTTGCACAACGTTTCATTATTGCTAACTCTGAAAGTTGAACCATTTTAATTGAGTTGCAATTATAACCTTACAAATGTAAAGCGACTCTTTTAAATTAATAGTCAGTAATTATCTTCTTTGACCGCAGTAAAAGAATTTTCGTAAAACCCAGCAATTGCTATGAAGTAATTTTTTATTCAAACTCTAGATATAATTGCTTGCTTTTTTTTAATGATTGTGAAAATCAGATTAAAATATAAGCAGATACCGGGATTGTTCTACGATGTAAAAGAAATGAATGCATATTGTGTGTTGCTTTCTTGGTGTACAGAAAAGTTTAAGTGACGATATTGAAAGACCTGTATAAAATTATGTATGATTTATGTATCATTTTCTGAATTGTGAAATTTCTGTTGAATGTTTTTCAGAAAATCTCTTATAAGTTCATTTTAAGGCAATTTAGACCTATTGATAATTAAATTCTGCAGTTGTCACCTTGGTAGCTGATTTTTCACTGATTTATAGTGACTGCAGACGCGGATTTGAATATGGGTGAAAGAAGAGTTATATTTGTGATGGTAATATTTCTGGCGACTTATCCCGTTTCTCTTCAACATTCAACCCAACTTTTCATTCCAAAACTCATTACTATCAGTACAATATCATTAACCAAAACGAGTCGGCGTGATGTAATATTGTGACTGGCGTATAGATGGCGTCAGTCTGCGGGATACAGTATGCTTTCGAAGGGGTGAAAGGACATTCCAATGTGACTTCATGGGAGTCGTAAGTCTATATTGCTGATTCGACAGTTGGGCACCACATAGCCGAATGGATATTAAAAAAAAGCTGTTATTTGAACTTCAATAATCATTCTTAAATATTATGAAGATCTTAAGTCACAATAACCCCATTCGAGGCTGCGCTCCTAGCCATCGAGATCGTCATCCATATAATGCAATACAAAATCTGGTCAAATTTATTCTTCATATTTTGGACCAGGATTAGACAATAGGTTTATTAACCCTTAAATATCTCATCATTAAGACTTGTCCAGCTCTTTCATCTGTCAGCTTTGTGGATAGGTACTGGGAGGCCAGAGACAGAATGCAGCAATGCTGACATCCACTCCTTCATAGTTTCCTTGGACATTGTTCACTTTATTTCGTTTTCTTTCCTTTTAGTTTTTATCGCCATTATACGACCAATGCACACGAATGACTCTAGTCAAGTGCCACTGCATTGAATAAAAAAATATATATATTTCATCATACATATCTGAGTAAGTTAAATTGGCAAAACTTCATTTCTCACACTAGTTTATTAAACCTTGTCGGACTGTAAAGAAAACCACTATCGCAATGTGCATATTTTATATGTTGTACGACTCTCACAGAAGAGCGGATATAATAACAATAAACAGGCAACAACAAAAGACTATTATCATAGATCCAACAATACGCATGGAGAGAGATCTAGACCAAACTCATCAGGTTGATCATGAAAAGAGGGTCATTTATGATCCTTGTATTCCCTATCTTAATGCCAACTATAACATTCCTGTCTTCAATTGGTCAGTGACAGGTTTATTTTTTGGTGCTCGGAGTTCTTTACCAAAATTTACATATAATTTTTTTAAACAATTATCAGTACCATCTCTTGAAATTCAAAAAATCATCTCGCAAATTCTTAAAGATTCCCTGCAGATTATACACTTTCATTTATCACTCAAAAGATCTTAATTAAGGATATGCTAATTTTAAATAAAATCTTTTAGTTATATAATTATAATTTTGAAGTCATCTTATAAGATTTTATTTTATAATTGATAATCAATGGTGCTTAATTATTGCAGTTTATTTTTATAACAATATTCATATTTAATTAATTATATTTATTTGGCATTAATTTCCGGATCCTCGTGGTCATCCTTAATTAAGGCCGGACGATTTATTTCTCTCTCTCTCTCTCTCTCTCTCTCTCTCTAATATTGTGAAATTTTAATTTTGCTACCAATTTTTTTTCTATTCTATTAAAATTATAGGATATAGCCTATTAACCTGTTGTATCCTATAGGATACATTGTCAATTTAAGGGTTAAAATAAATCCAGAATTAAGTAGACCTAACCTTAATAATATTTTCAGAAAGAGTATTAAATATTTTAGTTTTTTTTATTGAATCTTTCCATTATTTAACTTTTTTCGTTTAGATACTGTATTTTAAATTTTATTTTTTATTTAGTATTATTTTTTCTCACTTTTACTTAAAATCTTAATTATATCACGTAAATGTTAGTATTTATATTGTGTACCTTGAACTGCCCCACGCACGAGCATTTACTCTTTGCATTTGGTACAAACTATATTTTAAGTATATACGTAATTTGTAATTTCAACAAATTCAATAATTACAGTAGAGTCTCGTTAACCCGAACTAATTGGGACCAAGACCTATTCGGATTACAAGATTTTCGGATTAACCGAAATATTTCCTGTAATGCAATGCATGCTATTCACGAGCGCTGAGAGACAGTGGTGAGAGTACTTTTTGTTATTTTTAGAACCACAACCAACAGGTACACTTCATTGCGACAGAAAATTACTGATTTTATGAGCATGACATGTGTAAATTATGTACAGAAAACACACAAATTCCACAATTTGGGACATCTGGCCGAAATCTACGGCTGACCACTAGGATCCAGAATACAAAGCAGAGGTTAAATTAAAAATACAATATGATTTCGGAGAGAATACGGAACAGTGATAAATTTAAAAATAAAGTACAATTTGATTTCGGAGAAACATGAGATGAAAATACATTGAAGAGTAATGAAATGAAGTAAAAAAAAAATTACATAGTATTATACAAGTGATTGTGTAAAATGGATAATGAATCTCTCAATACCATTAGACAAATTTTGTTAATGTCCTCATTACAAAATTTAAGAGAAAGGAGAATGGTTTTGGTTAACTTAAATGAAGTTCCCCTAGCGTCAAAAAGAAGTATTAATAATCATTTTGTATCTCGGACTGAGATACTGTTGTAAGTACCCTTGAATGTGCTATTTTCATAATTTTTTAAAGTAAAAGAAATTGAGTGAATTTATACATTTTCTTCTTTCCGCTACTTTGTGCTATTGCAATAAATTTGGTTTTTTCTTAAAATAATTTTGTTCGGATTAACCAGATTTTCAGATTAGCATTGTTCGGATTAACGAGACTCTACTGTATTTCAATATTGCGGCTGTGTTCTTACAGCTTACATATCGTCGGTTTCTTGGTAAAGTGACCAAGTCCAAAATGCAAAATTGTTGGAAAAAGACATTTAAAGGTTTAATGATCCATCCAAAAATAACTGTACTTCTTTAGATGTTAATAATAAGTTACTTTGAAGGTAAATGTGCTATATTATTGGTTTTTAATATATAATTATGTCCTAAATTTTCATAATGCTTGGAAGCCTTGGAATGTGGCTTGGTGACTTTTACCAAGAAACCGACGATATGTTCCGAAATAAAGCATATTAAAATCGGATCAATCATTTTGGGACACGTTGTATATACTTTTGGATAATATTTCAAGGAAACAAACTATAAACGGTAGCATTGTACCTAACATGACAAAGGAATTGAATTGCTATGAAATAGGTAAAACGTGCATAGAGAAATTACATCGCTTTCATAGTAGTTTCCTTTTGCTCACTGTAAATAGAAGCTAGGGCACGGATTCATAATGAATCTGGAATTGACATAAAGAAAATCTGTTTCAGACTAGCTCTATATGTACCGTATATTACAATTGGAGCTAAACTTTGAGTCTTGCCCACAAAGACATGCGGTCTTGGGAGCGGACTTGTGTGACAGAGCGGAGTACTGTCTGTTGCAGCAAGCAAGGAACAAAGAGGCGGCGTTCTGGGAGCCCGGGGGCGTCTGCTATGTTGTCAGGTGTATCTCGTATTCACACAGCAAAAGGAAACCTCCCTGCCAGTGACGTTGAATTGAGAATCCGAGTCGCCGGCTCTGCCTTATTAAATTCCTCGGACATCTCGTGTCGGCTGGGATTCCGCAGAAACAGGCGACTTAAATTGGAAAACACTCTTCATTCGATCGTGGAGGACCAGTAACCGACCGAGGGCGAACGTTTTCTTAGGTTTAATTAGGTGTTCGTGGGTAGGGACGATGAATGTCATCAAACTGGGTACAAACTCCACCTCAAACAGCAGTATTTTTACTTGTGCAATTCCGTATTCAATTTCTTGTATTCCATTCTTATGACGCAACCACTAGCTCCGAATACACTGCAGTGTATTGGTTTATTGTCGCCGCCCTCATCTTATACTCTTCTGATATTATCTTTCAGAGGTCTCTGCCTATATTTTTGGAACTGTGGATGTTGTTTAACTAGGTTATTTACCTTACCATCAATCTGCCTCAAAAATAACTCCACCAGTTTCTTGTTTTTTACTCTGCCCTACACCATTTTTTATTTATTTCAAGGATCGTCCGTTTGTTCTCGATTCATTGCAGATGTCCACTGTAATATTTTCCATCTTGCTTTTTTTCCGGTAGAGAACTGTACTTTACACTTAGAAACGCTGGATTCAGTTCAACTGAACTATTTACTTTACCGCCACTAAATATATATACAAGGTGATTCACGAGAATTTACCGTCCTTTACGGAGCTTATTTTCGAAGACATTGTGAGCAAAAAATCTCATATTAACATAAGTCCTATTCTTAATATTTACATAGTTGCGTTTCGTTACTGGAATGCATTGTTGTGAACGCTTGATCTTGGTCAGCGTGCCGTCACCAGTCAGCGCGAGCGCTACGGAAATCAAAGATAGTCGTATGCAGTTACGTATAGTACGTCCGCTCAAATGAGAGCCACTTGGAATGTGCGATTGGACACACTTACCGCAGGGAGCAAGTAGGCACGCGACTCCGAGCAGGTTCCATTTAAGCAACGCTGCGTTGCCATCTCTCCCTTCTGAAGACTGAAGCGAATCTTCGTGTGCGTCTTGTAAATACAGAACTAAAACACGACCACCTCCTATTCGGAGTCCGTTGAGTCACTATTTAAATCAATTACACAAGAGTCCAAGCTAGCTTCTAAGGTGCGATAATAACTTTCTTCTGTCTTTACATGTTCGATATACCCGTACTTTACCCAATGCTTTTTAGTATTAATATCATCCATCATATTTACTATCAAATCACGTACTTCAACAGATTTATTTCCCAATATATTTTCTGACCGGACATTTCTCTTAAGTTCCGACCAAACAAATTCTATGGCTTTGAGACAACAATGGTAGGGGGGGGGGCAGATGTAGTACAACATGGTCATATTTTGATGATAGTTCGTCAATTACATACATCTTTTTTCTATGATGGCTACGTTTTATCCCTTGTAGCAGATGTAACTTTGTTGTTGGGTGGGCAAAGGGATGTTATTTTCACGTATAAATGTTTTAATGACATCTATTGTTGATCTAGTGATAGGTAGGGGATTCACAATACGGGAATGGTATGGAACATTATCCATAATGATGGTGATGCATTGAGAAGTTTATTTAACGTTGGAGCTACTTTATTTTGATAAAACTCATACACAGTTGGTCGTAGTAATCCCGTTACGAAACCACCGATTTTACGAATTTTTTTTTTTTTTCATTTTCAATCGACGTTTTCTTTTGTTGATGTACCTTCTCCAGAGATAATTCTATCTATTTTTGCGCGAGACAATCCTGTAGCAGCACTGGTATTTTGCAGTGGTATCCGGCACTTACCCGCACCGTCTTTGAAATACCTATAAATATTAATAACAATTAACACTGTTCTTGTACCACGTTCTAATAGCGATTTTGTGGGTTTACGTCTACGATTCATTATCCGTTTCCCAAGGACGTCACATTATAAATACAATCACAATGGATGGAACACAAAAGCCACAATATACACTTGCTGTCTTCTGCCTTGTTTTGAACTAACTGTATTATACTTGCGTGCTCATCTGAAACCGAATACTATATAAACTTGTTCTCGGAGCACCGACTTAGATCTGTCAACAGCGCTGGCGTACCAACAACCAGCCGCGTGCTTCAAGACTGAAACACCTGACGCCTCCTGCTCAAGGTAGGTGCAAGTGGCTCTCATTTGAGCGGACGTACTATAGAGCGACGAGCGCCGTTCACAAGCGTGCGGCCAAGTGTACTCAAACGGACGGCGTCATTTTTTAAAATGTGTTGTAAACTCTCCAAGACTGTAAATTAGGATGCAAAATTGAACTGCAAATAATTAAGTGTGAATTGCATTAGCAACTGTGCTGTCATCTCGTGTTCGTTCTACCGCGGACGGGTGACGATCCTGGTGGTTGTTCTCTTCAAAGTGCAACCGATTTTAACACAGGAATGAGCAATCTATGTGTGATCTGGGCTTCTGGTGACAGCTTCTCGAACTGCACGAATATTATCTATTGTATGAGAAGTTCGTAAATCACCTGGTGGTTTCTCCCTCATAACTGAAGCAGTTTCTTCAAAATTACGAACGAAACAGTCCATGGCGTCCTAACTGGTAAGAATGTCACCGAAGTTCCCTTTGTGCGGCCGTTACACTGTTGCCGTTCTTATGGAAACGCTTTAACGGAAACACACGTTACGAGCCATTCCACTGCTCCATAATTCTCATATGGCAATACGTTCTACATGAGTTCACATCTGTGCCACAGGTTTGCCACGTCTCAGAGCTGCCCCAAAATTTCTTGTTTCTCTGCACCACTCTGTATAAGCAGTGTTCCATAATTCTCAGCTTGTATAACGATAGACCTATTTTATTATCGTTCACATTTTAAATATTGAACTCAATTGTTTATTATTTTATGTTTTATTTGATGTATTAATTTGTTTCTGATCCATTTACAATTCACTTTCCAGCATAATTTTTTATTTCTTCCTCTCATTTACTGTATATCATAATAATCTATCCATTTTGTATTATTTAATTTTTTGTGGAGGTTAGCAAATCTCTCTTCTTTTAATTGTATATACGTAATATCAAAGCCCTACCCATTTTACTTTGTATAATTTTAACGAACGTTTGAGTTAATCTTGACTGAAAAAAGGGAATCGCAATATAATTGGACGCGTTAATACTTCTCTGTTAATGCTAATTCTCTTATACGGACATTTTATTTCAGAATCCAGTGCTCCACGAATACAAAAAGAGAAATGGATTAATGGACGTTTTACTGTAGAAATCTGATGGATTCAATTACCCCCACTATTTCTATTGTAATTATAATTTAATACACACCTGCAACACTGCTCTTTGCTCGGAACAAACTGTGCATTCGACAGATACATGATCCCTAATCTTGGCTTTGCTGATAATGAAACAGAATGAGACTCACATTGGACTATAATAAATTGAGGAATCATGTGTGCGTGCTTACTTCGATCCAACTTTGATGTGAGGGATGTGTATTTCATCGAGCAGATTTATGCTTCTATTATTCTTATACAAAATAAATGTATTGTTATGATAATGAGCTGTTATAGATTTGCAGCCTGTTGTTTTAGTAATTATCTGTATATAATTGTGGCATTCTGACATAAAATATAAACGGAAATAAAATTTATTTTTGTTGTCATTTCTATTTCACTACATTGGTTTTTATTTATAAAAAAAAGTGTTACGAAAGGAATGATTAGTGAACCTTTGATCCAGGATTAGTGTTTAATAACATACAGGACATATTAGGTTTTGTATTACAACATGCTTACTTTGACATTAAACAATTCATATCTGAAAACTTTGGAGCTAATACAGTTATTACGATTTTGTGTTACCTGCTTCAAATCATTCATAAACCGTAATCTGTTATATATATTGCATGCATAATCAAATGGATTACCAGTGAAGGGATTTTGAAAGTATTCATAATCTTGATTATTATAATTGTTGTTACTTATGATTAGGCTTGTACTGTTGGGGACCAATTGAGATGCTCTTTTCAACGAAAAATGTTGAGTTTTGTGATATTATGAGCACTGCATCATTTTCCTCTCATTACAATTGACCAGAATCCGTCAAAACCTACAATTCGAAAAAAATGGCGTTTCTTGAGTTTTGTGAAAACGGTCCTCGATTACAAATGTTGACTGCAACATGGTACATAAGCCAGAGACGCTAGTACGAGGACATTGACTTAGTTCTGCGATCCATTACTGGAATAACAAGGTGAACATAAACAAAACTGGATAGCTCTAAAAGTAAATATACGCTACATAGCATTACAAAGATATATTTTTACGTACCTTTCTTTTGTGCTACAGTATCTCTCTCTCTCTCTCTCTCTCTATATATATATATATATATATATATATATATAATATCGCTTGTCACCTCGTATGTTTGTATTACTTAATTTACATGTAATGTTCCAGTCATTCATTTCGAAACACTTCAAGGAATTAACTGTTAAAATCTGCATGTTTATATTATTACAGGGGAAGCTCTTAAGTTCGACAGAAAACAAGTTCGACATCCTATAGTTCGACTTTTCACGTAGGAGAATTAGACACGCCCCTATACGGGCACTAAGAAATGGGTTTGCCATTTCAATGGGAATTGGTTCTGTATCTTGTAGTGATAATTTTGTTAAAGTTAAACAGAATATTTTATTGATTAGGACATCCATATTTAATCACTGATTTTAAATTAATGAACTCTTCTTTTTCTATTTGAGAATTGTGCCGTTTGTGAGACGGAACTGTCGAAACCCACTTTGGTACTAGAAGCGCATACACAAGTCTCCGGGCGGGCAGGAAATTCAAGTATAGTACTGTATTCGTTGATGGATAACCAATAAGAATATGTATTCATTTCACCTGCCACACCCACTATCCTTTTTGGACTCAACTTTCAATTCTGTTCAGTCGAACTTAGAGAGTCCACTGTACTTCCAACCTGCATAATACTATCTGTGCAGAACATGAACTTTACGTACAATACAGCATGATTACTACAGTATAATTAATAATAAGAAGCAAACCTTTATTTGAACAGTTACTTTGTCTAACATTATTAAAAATGTCCCATCACTTATGACGATGGACAAGCCCCAAACAGCAATTTTACAATAAAAAGTTGAAGGAAAATAAGGAAATGAATTGAAGAAGAAGAAGAAGAAGAAGAACAAGAAGAAGAAGAAGAAGAAGAAGATAAGGCAAAAGTGATAGGATGAAAACTGATATAGAGAAAAGAGAGTGAGAGAAAAATAATAGAAGAATGAATAAAAGGGGAAGGATGAAACATTTAGAAGGATGGAAGATGAACTAAGAAGGAAAAAATTAATAGATGGGAATGAAGGAATAGAAGTAAACCATGAAAGAAGAAAATAAAGATAAAAAGGAAGAAATAAAGAATAGAATGCAAGGTTATTCAAAGTAAATTACACTTTGACGTCGCCATATCCGTTTTAAGAATTAAGATATACACAAAATAAGAACATACTTACACTCAAAGATATGAGGTTCATTGGTTTCAGTTAAAAAGTTGAATATGTCCGCCATTTTGTTCTTTAACCAGCAAAAAACTTTCTTCTATGTTGTGAACAGCATTCACTAAAATAGTTCTGGTAGAATATCTTCAATTTGCTGCGAAATTGCATACTTTAGTTCGTCGGTACTCGTAGGATTAGTTAAAAAAACTCGGCCTTTGAAATAACCCCACAGTAAAAAAATCTGCTTGATTGATATCTGGAGAACGCGCTGGCCAGTTAGGTAAATTATGTGCTGTTCTGAATTTTCGTATGCCGTTTGTTAAACTTTTACATTCATAATAGTACTGAACTAGACTAATTCAATCTTGTAAAGTCAAAACCATTTTGAAAGACAGTCAGTGATAATGCAAATCAAGATTTCAGGTATAACTCCCTGTAAAGTTGATTTGAATAATTTCGAGGGAAAAATTGTTCCGGGGCCGGGCATCGAACCCGGGACCTTTGGTTTAACGTACCAACGCTCTACCAACTGAGCTACCCGGGAACTCTACCCGACACCGATCCTATTTTTCCCTCTATATCCACAGACCTCAAGTGGGCTGACAATCGTCAAGCAACCAACTTCGAGTGCACACTAACTAAGGTCCCGGGTTCGATGCCCGGCCCCGGAACAATTTTTCCCTCGAAATTATTCAAGTCAACTTTACAGGGAGATACCTGAGATACCTGAAATCTTGATTTGCATAATACACAATTTAAGTCACACGGAGTTAGTGTGCACTCGAAGTTGGTTGCTTGACGGTTGTCAGCCCACTTGGAGGTCTGTGGATATAGAGGGAAAAATTGGATCGGTGTCGGGTAGAGTTCCCGGGTAGCTCAGTTGGTAGAGCGTTGGTACGTTAAACCAAAGGTCCCGGATTCGATGCCCGGCCCCGGAACAATTTTTCCCTCGAAATTATTCAGTCAGTGATAATGATTTAAAAATTAAATAAGTAAATTTACTTTTGACACATTATAAACAAAACATGTTACTATGTTAACCAAAATAAATGAGTGTAATAATTGAACAAATCCCGTTGTTCGACACATACAAATGTGTTACCATTTTGTATATACATTGATCTTTAAAAAAAATTGATATCTATTTCAAAATGTAACTTACTTTTGAATGACCTTATATATTCACATAGACACGCATTCACACAAATGTATGATTTTTTGTATTGTCGGCAATGGAAGTTTACGCAACAATGAACACAGGGGAACTAAAAGAAAATATTACAGAACATATGAGAAACAAGAGAGAGAGCAGCCTGTTTCCATGGAAGCCGCATTGGAAGTTCACTCAGCGATGTACGAAGACAGATTAGACGAAAGTAATAGAATATTTTTGTGAGGCAAGGCTGAAGGGCAGATGTGGGTGAGATGCAGATGGCAGTGCGGTCGCTGGAGTAGCCCCGAAGGCCGTGACAAGACGCCCGGACTTTGCTTGTTGAGCGGTCGGGGCGAGATTCAGTTATCTGGGCGGTCCAACAGCCTCTAATAGCGGCATGTGATCTCCCCAACCCCTCGCCCGATATAATCCCAAGCACAGTATTTATCTGCTAGCGCCGAGCAACACGGATTTACACGCTGCGCGATCTTCTTCTGTTTCGTGTATAGAGGTGAGGAAATAGAGGCCAGAGCACTTATCAGATATGGGCTTAACAGCCGTTGAAAAGGGAGAAAGGAAGAAACTGATTCTGAAAAAAAAAAAAGATATATACAGGATGTTTCAAAATTGATGGTCAAGAATTTATAGATAAAAAGTATAAACTAACCCAAGCAAAAGCTCCAATACACATTGGTCCGCAATCACAGCTCACAGCCACCGGCGTAGCTCGATCGGTTAAGACGCTTGCCTTCCGATCCGGAGTTGCGATCGGGCGCGGGTTCGATTCCTGCTTGGCCTGATTACCTGGTTGGGTTTTTTCCGAGGTTTTCCCCAACCGTAAGGCAAATGTCAGGTAATCTATGGCGAATCCTCGGCCTCATCTCGCCAACTATCATATCGCTATCACCAATTCCATGGACGCTAAATAACCTCGTAGTTGATACAGCGTCGTTAAATAACCAAATAAAAAAATGAAAAAAATCACAGCTCGCTAATCTCGCAATATGATCCCTTCAATCACATCTCACTAATCTCTCAACATGGCACCTCTTGTCCAACTAAGCTCTTAATAGATTTTGTACTTTTCCTATGCCTTGCTTTAAACTTTTTATTTTCAGAACCAATGCAAGTTCAAATTTTTATTTTATTTAAGGATAATTTACAGACCTACATGCAAAATATGCGGAATTTAGGGCGTAAATTGGTATGCGGGCCTTTCGTCCACTACCTTTTGTCCACAGTTTGTTTCGTCCATTATCTTTCGTCCACGTTCTCTTGTCCACAACCGATTGGTCCATACAATTTACGTCCATCCATATATTTTGTCCACACCTTTTATGTCCATAACGTTTCGTCCATCTTAGAATAGATAATTCCCACTTTTACAACAGAAAGTATTGTCATCATTGTCGTCTGTTTCTTAGATACGTTTCATTTTCCTTTGAATATTAAAAAGTATGAATATAACATGTTTTCCATTTTGGATATTAAAAATTATGGCAGAGGTTGTATATCCACGTCGGAGGCATCCAATGTTACATTATAATGGGTACTGCTACCACTTCTACTCAGCAAAGATGAAGAAAGAAGTCAGTGGCGGTTTCTCGAGGAAGGGAAGGGAGGAACGTCTTCCTCACATTTTTCTCCTTTTGAAAGTAAATACCAAATGAAATATATGTCTTGAAATTCGAGGAAGATTCGATAATTTTTAAGTTCACAGCTATAAGAAAACCTCGGTTGATCGAGTTTTAAACGACGCGCAGTCATGTGCTGCTAGAAAACTGTGAGAAAGATGCGAGATTGTTTGTGTGGAGGAAAGTCAATCCTTTCCTCCTTTACTGCAGATAACACACATAGACAACAGCGCACTAGCGGCGAGAGACAGAAGCAGAGTTTTAAAGCAAGTGAATGAACGGAGAGGGAGGAGATCCTCCTCTGAATCAGCGCATGGGCGGGAAATATAGAAACCGACCGGTCGTGCAGCAAGCTCGCTACCGATGCCATCTAACGATGCTGCATTCAACCAGACACTAACACATCTAGGAGGAGGCACAATAAAAACAGTTTTAACGCAAAGCTATGAAAGATACTATATAAACTTTTTTTTTAATTATAAAACAAAATATATTATTCATTGCACTTTATATAAGCTACTATTCATGGTTTGAAACCTTCGAGGATATCTGAAAGTTGAAGTTAGCTTTATATAAAACAAAGAGGAAGTAGTTCTACGTTAGCATCACAGAGCTTTTTGGCCCATGAAATTCACTTCCATTCATTGTCTACTAGACAGGGCAACAGCCAAGTTGTCAGTTTTGTACAAATATATTTGAAATTGAAAGTACTCCAAACTACATTATTTTTAACATAAAAAATTAATCGGTCACTTGCAGCTTTGAACAATAATGGTAGTTTGACCAGAGCGGTATGACTGTACAAGAACTGACATTCTTCAAAAGCATGTGATACTGAACTTGTAAAATGTTCATGTGGCAACACAGACCACGTGAGTGGATGCAGTGTTCTCGCTTTCCTAACAGATTATTTCCCATTCCCATTTCCGTAAAACGGTTCTGGTTATGTGTTTGTAGCTGGTCTCTTCCAACACGTGTGATGCTGTAGTGTGCGCGAAAAATGCTGCGCGTTTGTGAATTTCCTTGTAATTGTTAATTTGTGCAATTATCCAACAATGAATGGAGGTGAAAACATTTTGGACAATTTAGGAAAATCAGTTTACAAGAACAGATTATTGCTATGCAAAAGAGAAGGCCAACTCTAACACTATCTGGTCTTACATGTAGCATGTATGCTAATTTGTAGTATGTTTCTCTCAAGAATGTGTCATTTTGCTCTGTTAACTTCTTTCCTCCTCTTAAGGAATATGCAGGAGCCGCCACTGGAAGAAGTTATTGGACATGTGAGGATCGACAGAATTGTAATGCAAGATGCATTTGGAAGTATTTGAAAGTCTTGCTGGATGAACAGGAATCAAACGAGCAGGTGATTACCCAATTGTTGGGAGGACACACGCGAGGCCGTGCACGATTAAGTCAGACATGTGTCAATAATCATGAACGCATCAGGGAAATGGTTACAGTACGGTATGAAGACTACAAGAACGACGGCTGGCTAGAAACATATGAAAGGAATTTCATATAGATAAAAATTAACCCTGCTGGAGTTCTTCAGGAAGAAGAAAATGATGACTAATCATGTTTATAATACAAACAATATGTACATTCAAAACACATTTAAATTTAAATAAATTACATTTTCACAAAATGAAATATGTTTCATGTCATCTATTCATTTTTTGCCATAGTGGACGAAATAATCATTGGGCAAAAACATAATGGACGAAGCATGAAAATGGAATAAATGGACAGTGGACGAAACTTAATGGACGAATCATGAAATGGACAAATGTGTCACTGGACAAAAAAAAAAGTGGACGAAACGTAGTGGATCAAAGGCCCTATAACGCGTAAATTGAGGTAAATGAAGAAATATGTTTTTTTTTTTTAAATAACGTATTTCAATATAATGAAATTTCACTACGAGTATAACTAATCTCAGAGGTTCCTATGACTTCTTTACACTGATATTCGACTGTATTACAATTCCTTGTAAGACTGTTTTGTAGTCTGTATTAGCAGTTAAGGAGGTATCAACAGAGATTAGTACGTGATCTCTCGAAATCTACTTAACATAATACGCTTATAAGCAGGCTTTTGTTTATACAGTGTTGAAGAGAGAGCTCATGGATTAATAATTGTTATTAACTAGAGAGTAAATGCTCTTAATTGAGAATCGTTAATGCCGTGTGGGGGACAGATTTGGAAGCTACGGGTATAACCGTACCGGCGGCGCTGCACTGCGTTAGGAATCTTAGTAACTCCGAAGCGTGCGTTGTTCAGTCAGATTTTTAATAAGCTGTAAAATGAATTAACAGTAGGGACCCTCAACAAATCGGTGCGGAGTTCGATATCTGATTCATGTAGGATTTGAAGTCAGGGGGCGTCTCTCTCTCTCTCTCTCCCTCCTCCATAAACGAGGCTTAAATAAAAAAGTATGATGTTGGTAAAATTATTAATTACAAACGGCCCCCAATGAGGGTAGCCCTTACGGACTCGGTATATCCTCAAAAAATAATTATACATATATAAACATAGATAATTAAATTTAAAATAAAAGAAACAAAGAAAATGGCATGAAAAATTGCAATTGCTATTAATGTGGGACCATGAGATTAATCAGGATTTGACAGGATTTTTTCGGAATCAGACGCTTTCAGCATGTTTGACACAGGAAAAGTGTTTTTCGTTATGCCGTTTGTCTGTCTGTCCGTCCCTTAGTTTGACCGTGGACAGATATTTCACTGTAACTACTTGAATGTTATCTTATTTTATTTTAGTCAGTAATTTAACGACGTTATATCAAGTACTAGGTTATTTAGCGCCGAAGAAATTGATGATAGCGAAATGGTATTTGTCGTCCACCGCTGTGGAGTACCTGTTAGCATGTCTGACCGTGAACCGAGCGGACCCGGGTTCAAAAATTGGTTGGGACAAGTTACCTGACAGGTTTATTCCGAGGTTTTCCCTCAACCAATTGAAGCAGAATTGCTGGTAACTTTCGGCGTTGGACCTCTGACTCATTTCACCATCGTAATTACACTTCACTGGGCTCCTTGTTCCACTTGTGTCCCCTTGTTCTTCCTGTGTTCCCCTTATTCTCCTTGTATTCCCCATTTTCTTTTTATTTTTATCTTACCCTTGCTCTCCTTGCATTTCCCTTGTTTTCTATGTTTTCCCTTTGGTTTTCTTGTCTTTTCCCATCTTCTCCTTCTATTCCCCCTTATTTCTCATTGTATTCCCTCCTCCTTTCTCATTGTATTCCCTCCTCCTTTCTCATTGTATTCCCTCCTTTCTCATTGTATTGCCGTCTCCTTCATTGTATTCACTCCTTCGTACCTCCTCCTTTTTCATTGTATTCTCTCCTTTCTCACTGTATTCCCTTCCTCTTTCTCATTGTATTTTCTCCTCCCTTCTCATTGCATTTCCTCTTTTCTCATTGTACAAACCTCCTTTCTCATTGTGTTCCCTCTTTCTTTCTCATTGTGTTCCCTCCTTTTTCTCATTGTATTCCCTCTTTTTTCTCATTGTATTCCCTCCTTTGTCTCATTGTATTCCCTCCTTTTTCTCATTGTATTCCCTCCTTCTTTCTTATTGTATTCCCTCCTTTTTCTTATTGTATTCACTCCTTTTCTCATTTTATTCCCTCCTTCTTTCTCATTGTATTCCCTCCTTTTTTCTCATTGTATTCCCTCCTTTTTCTCATTGTATTCCCTCCTTTTTCTCATTGTATTTACTCCTTTTTCTCATTGTATTCCTTTTTCTCATTGTATTCCTTTTTCTCATTGTATTCCTTCCTTTTTCTCATTGTATTCCCTCCTTTTTCTCATTGTATTCCCTCCTTTTTTCTCATTGTATTCCCTCCTTTTTTCTCATTGTATTCCCTCCTTTTTCTCATTGTATTCCCTCCTTTTTCTCATTGTATTCCCTCCTTTTTCACATTGTATTCCCTCCTTTTTCTCATTGTATTCCCTCCTTTTTCTCATTGTATTCCCTCCTTTTTCTCATTGTATTCCCTCCTTTTTCTCATTGTATTCCCTCCTTTTTCTCATTGTATTCACTCATTCTCATTGTATTCTCTCGTTTTTCTCATTGTATTCCCTCCTTATTCTCATTGTATTCCCTCCTTCTTTCTCATTGTATTCCCTCCTTATTCGCATTGTATTCCTTCCTTTTTCTCATTGTATTCCCTCCTTATTCTCATTGTATTCCTTCCTTTTTCTCATTGTATTCCCTCCTTATTCTCATTGTATTCTCTCGTTTTTCCATTGTATTCCCTCCTTATTCTCATTGTATTCCCTCCTTCTTTCTCATTGTATTCCCTCCTTATTCGCATTGTATTCCTTCATTTTTCTCATTGTATTCCCTCCTTATTCTCATTGTATTCCCTCCTCCTTTCTCATTGTATTCTCTCCTTTTTCCTTATTCAATTCCCCCCTTTCTAATTGTATTCCCCTTTTCTCCTTATCTTCTCCCCTTTCATTTTATGTTCCTCCTCCTTGTGTTTCCCCCTTTCTCCTTGTATTCTCCCTTTTTTCCTTGCATTCTTTCTTTTAACCTTGTACTCCCCAATCTCTTTGTTTCTCCTTGTTCTTTCGTTTCTTTGTTCTTATATTACTTGTATTTTCCTTTTTCTCCGTGTATTCTTCTTTTTTCTCCTAGTATCCCTCTTCTTCTGCTAGTATTCCTCTGGGTGTGATCGCACCCCCCCCCCCGTACTTCTACGTAAATATATGCAGCATAGTAAAGCTAAGCGCCTGCCAATTTTTTCTCCACACAGATCGACATGCATTCTTCTGAAGATCGAAATTCACACTTGTCTCAGGGAGATTGTTATAATCACTCCAGGCGATCCCTACTTGTGTTATAAAATCTAATTACGTAGTACTTTGAATCAACACATGTCTTTTAACCATGTGATTACTGGGTATTGACATCAAAATCTTCTGATTGGATAACTTTCGATTGTAGCATGAGACTTCTATCTTTACCGGTAATTTAATCACCATTATATTTTTATGTGGGTACACGTGTCGCTAACAAGATCCCATTTGGGGCTTTTGCCATGAATCTGGTTTCTTATTCCAAGATCACAGATTTAAATTAGCTCAAAAGTGCCACGTGGAAAGGAGCGGGTAAAGGAGCCCGTTACGTTACCGGCTGTAATAACAGGGCGGACGGTGGTCGCGAACTCTTTCATCAGCAGTAGCTACATCGGTTTGCGGGCTGGACCCGCGCTGTTTTAATAACATACACAGCGGTTATCGAACCACTGACCGCTACAAGTGCGCTGCCTTATAAACATAACTGCCTTCAGAGCAAAAACGTCCTAAGTCGCAAGTGCTTCTGGTTTTGCAGCCTTTACTTCTTTCGTAGCTCAGTCGTGGTTTTATTTTCTGTTTTCTTCTATTCTCATTTGTCGTTGTTTATTTGATTTTAGCGTTCTTTATTCTATCTTTGCTCCATATTGTCGGTATTTTCTTTTATACTTTCGTTTATTTTTCTCCCCTTCCTTATCTTTCCTTCAATATGCTCTCCTTTCTGTGTTAGCAATTTTTGTAGGCTACTACTCCATCTACTTTGCTTTTCTTTCCCCTTTTCGTTTCTTTACTGCACTTTTCCGCGTTTCATATCCCTTTTTTATATTTTTCTTTCGTTTTCCTGCTTTTGCTATCCCTTTATTTTCTCAACTTTTTCTTTTACTTCTTTTTGTTATTTAGGCCCTTCTTTCTTCCTCCCTACGCTCATTTCATATCATTTCGCTGCCTATAAGCTATGATTCCTTTCCCCGCTTTTTCTTTTTCAATTTTTCTGTGTTTCTTCCTTATTATTTCTCTGTTTATTTTACAAACTTTATTTTCCGTTTTCTGTTCATTTTATATAATTTCCCAGACTTTCTATACTCTTTTTTTACAATTCATGTTTTGATTTTCAGATAACTCAGTTATTAAATACAATAAATAATAATTTCGAGGAAAAATTGTTCCGGGGCCGGGTATAGAACCCGGGCCCTTTAGTTAAACGTTCCAACGCACTCCCACTGAGCTACCCGGGAACTCTACCCGACACCGATCCAATTTTTCCCTCTATATCCACAGACCTCAAAGTGGGCTGACAACAGTCAAGCAACCAACATTTGAGTGCACACTAACTCTGTGTGACTTTAAATTGTGGTTGCTTGACTGTTGTCAGCCCATTTTGAGGTCTGTGGACATAGAGGGAAAAATTGATTTTTCCTCGAAATTATTCAAATTAGCTTTACAGGGAGTTATTCCTGAAAGCTTAATTTGCATAATACACGTCACTGTACGTAACAGAAAACCACAATTTAAAGTCACACAGAGTTAGTGTGCACTCAAATGTTGGTTGCTTGACTGTTGTCAGCCCACTTTGAGGTCTGTGGATATAGAGGGAAAAATGGGATCGGTGTCGGGTAGAGTTCCCGGGTAGTTCAGTGGGAGAGCGTTGGTACGTTTAACCAAAGGTCCCGGGTTCGATACCCGGCCCCGGAACATTTTTTCCTCGAAATTATTCAAATTAACTTTACAGGGAGTTATTACTGAAAGCTTAATTTGCACAATAAATAACGTTAAAATCTGTCTTTTATTTATCTGCTTTCCGTTCTCTGCTTTTTTCTGTGCTCTCCCTATCTTTTTATTCCGTACTTTTCCGCTTCTTGCTATTATTTTCCTGATTTTATACGCTTTATTTTATTGTTCCGTTCATTTTATATTACTACTTTATTTTTCTGTACTTTATTTCCTTTTTTCGCTTTTCCTATCCTTTATATGTTTTTTATTCTTCCTTTTTCCAGCTCTCTCCTTATAGGCCTACATGTTTTTTTACACTTTCTTTTTTCCATTCATTACCCATCATTTCCCAGTCTTTCTATAGACTAATTTATTTCCTTTTTCCGCTTTTCCCTACTCTTTCCTTGTCTCTCTGATCTAATATCTAATCTTTTCCCGCTTTTTCCTATGTTTTGTATACTTTCTTTCCCTTTTCTTTTCATTTCATATCATTTTCCTCTCTTTGTATATCGTCTTTCCTTTTTCCGCATCATGACTCATTTCTTCGACATTATCACCTTCAGATCATTCAAACGCTAGATAACCAGAGAATTGTTAAAGCGTCATAAAATAACCCATTACTGTCTTTTATTTACTTGTCTATAATTGCTTTCATCTTCCCGCTTCTTTTCTACCCCTTCCCTATCTCTTATTTTATTTTATTTTTATTTACTCTCTTGTGTTTCTTTTATTATTTCTTTCCCCTTCTATAATTTTCTGTTCACTTTGAACCATTCCTTTCTTTTATTCATTTTTCATCGTCTTTGCAGTTTTCGTTTTCTTTTCTTTAAAATTATGGTTTATTTAACGACGCTCGAAACTGCAGATGTTAGCCTATATCAGCGACGCCGGTGTGCTGGAATTTTGTCCCGCAGGAGTTATTTTATTTAAATGGCATCGACCTGGGCCGGGATCGAACCCGCAACCTCGAGTATCGAAGACCAACGCTATACCGACTACGCTACCGAGGCCGACTTTTCTTTCGTTGCACCATCTTTATTGCCTATTTCTTATTTTGTTTCTTCCCTTCCTTAGCTCTTCTTTTTCTCTTCTCTTTCCACATATTTTCCTTTGTTATGTTTATGAAATGTCATTCCCTCCTTTTTTCATTCCATTTGTTTTCCACCGTTCATTTAGTTCACTTCCTTTTAGTTTATTCTTTAATTTCATCCATTCACTCCTTTCTTTTCATCTTCCATTAAGCACTTCTTTTCCAACTCCTTACTCTTCAACGTTTGTAATGCATTTGCTTAAGATTTCGTATTATGTGTGTTTAATGTAAGAAATGCAACCTTTGTTGATGCTGTATTTTGGTAGGCCTACAGTTCGAGAAATGATATATAAAAATGCAAATTAGAAGTAATGTTAAGCGTAACAAGAAACTGTACTAAAATGAGAACAAGCCTCGGTTTTTATGTAAACATTTACAATTTCCTATTTTGTTATAATTTTAAGAGCTTTTTTGTGTCTTTTAAAAGAAGATGCTGCACTCCTGAAACGTAACACAGAGCAGTGTGGCCACATGTTATAAACCAACACGGCACCGCTATAATGTTGCTACGGTACTCTCAGTATTTCATAAAAATGGCTGACACTAATAGAAATACACGGCGGGAATGCATTGCACAACTTTTTCTTCCATGTTGTTACACGCATTAGTAAAGCGTTAAGTTAAATGAGTAGAAACAAAAGAATACAGATAATGCTTCCCATGTTATAAGCGGTTGATTCTTCTGCTAATGCAAGCGACGATTTTCTTGTACACGTTTTTAAAATGTAATTTCCTTTGCTACGGTATTTGATATGGTAATAGGCCATATGAAAATCGTGTTGCATCATCTTTGTTATCGTTCAGTGTGTTTATCTGTTGTGTTATCTTCTGCAGTAAGGTTTCGAGATACTTCATGTATTTGCTCTATATCTACACATTACTTGTGTTCGTCGATACCTTCAATGTTTTCAAACTTCTTTCCTATTCTTTCCTTATCTTTTTGTCTTCCATTTCTCTCGTCTATTTCTTCCATGCCTTTTTTCTTAGTCCCTTTCATTCTCTCTTCCAACATTTTAGTGCATCTTTAATGCGAAATGTTTATGCGCGTGGCATCGAGAAATCTGGTCACACTTTCTGTTAATATATTGACGTCATGAATTACAGTAGATATGCCTTGGATGATTGAAATTATTATGTATTTAAAACAAAGTGATTGTGAATCCATTCAGCTATGATAAAACATACAGGAAAAACACTTGAATGTGATATGACTCGGTTAGAGTCATAACTCACATGCTCCAAAAAAAAATGAAAAATTGAGATACCGTTATATTCCCAAGCAGTTATCTGCGTACAACACGATTCAGGGGTTAATTTTTCACATACTTTCTTACATGGTGCTTGTGTAAACAGGCGACACACTTCCCGGTTTCTGTCAAAAGTCTCGTGATCCACTGGATCTTGTGAGTTCTGTTGTATAGCGCTTCTCGACCAATCACCGATCAGTATTTCCCTCCCGCTTCTCCGCTTCTTGTTGTGTAGAATAGGGTTGTGGATGAGTATCTTGCATGTGCCTTGTTATTTTTATAAAAAATATCAGTGAATTTAGCGGCTGTAATTGAGCATTTTGTAAGTATAATATTATGGAAGAGAACATATTACCGGTTGGAGAAAGAGGACGACTACGGAAATGTGTAGCAGCTCCAGAAATAACGAAAAGATACCAGGCCAAATTAGCTAGGTTAATATTTTTTTCTGATCTTACTTTGCTCCTACTCATATATTGGTAAATTAAGCAGGGTCGAGTGTTTTATCACAATTGTAATATATTCAAGTTCTACATGTATGTCATTGATGCTGCCGTGAAGAATAATCAACTGGATAATACTGAACATGCGTGCGAATTAATGGAAGCAGATATATGTCTTGTGATATAAAGGAACGTAGTAACGAAAATTTGAGTTTCAATAAAATTTACAATCGGTATTTCTTTTATAGGTTATAAATTGAGGGATCGACTCAAATAAGAGGGGAACCCACTTTTCTAAGAAAATGTAGTTTTCTTGTCTCTAGAATGTTGTGTCATAATTGCAATAACTCTGGCAATAGCTTAGCCCACTGGAATTTAAATTTCTACAATAAATTCTCAGACTGTTCTGAGAATACCTAATTTTCCTATTCCAAGATTTGTGACTAATCCTTCTCTCAGACTGGACCCTTCAATTTATATTGTACTATATTATTTTGTAAAATGTACTCAACTGAAAAATTTAATAATTGGACACCTATTATTTTACACTGAGTTTAAAAATATACTTGAGGTAATGTCATTGTGTAATATTTCCATTTGTTACTGTCAAATCTCGCATGATCTCAACTGGTCATTATCTAAACTCACATGTTCCAAACGGAGCACTCTCAGAACACTCATGATCCAAAGGTCATTGTCAAAACTCGTATGATCCATAATTTAAACCTAAATAACTTTTACTCCTGTATAAATAAATACGGTTACAAATCTGAATAGTAGTTTTTAATCATTGCTCTTTCATTTATTAACCTTCATTGTGAAGTAAATGGGCTCCAAGTATTACAAATATGTTTTCACTCATTTGTGAAAATTTTCATTTTTCGAACATGAGAGTTATGACTCTAACTGACTCATATGAGGAATTAATTATTTGTACACAAATGCGGGTTGCTAATAAATGTGCGGAGTATAAAGACAGAAATAGTTCCGGTTCACTTCACACTTTATAACTAGACATCTAGAGTCTATGTACAGACCTGATGTTAAAATGTTATGCAAGACCGCATCAGGCCTTAAGATATTGACACTTGTCAGGAAGAGGAGGAGGAGGAAGAAGAAGAAGAAGAAGAAGAAGAAGAAGAAGAAGATGATGATGATGAGGAGGAGGACGAGGACGAGGACGAGAATTCTGTTTTTTACGAGTAAAATGTTAGTTTTAAATTTAATAGTATCTTAAAACTGTGGAAGCCTTGTGACTTATGTCTATTCATTGGCTTTCAGTAATGCAATCATTTCACTGTTTTATATCGTGCAGTCCAATACAGGTAACCCAGCATGTTAAAAAAAATTCCATTTATAGCGTTATTTCAGTGAATATGGCAAATATGAAGCAGATGATCGGCAGGAGCTAATACAACAATTGAAAGACAAGCTGCGAAGAGTTCCGTTCCATTGCAGTTGTTACAGTAAATTCATTTTATGTTCATAGAAATTCCAGCGAGTCCAATTTCGATGAATTAAAATATCTGTCCGTATTTGAGATTAATTTACGTGCTATCAGTACTATTGTGGGTGTTTAAAGTGCACGGAGTCAGATAAATACGATGTCACTGTAGACTAGGAAGCTTATCAGTCCTCTCCTCTCACTTGGAACTTTGGATGCCGATGTTTTAAAATAGAGAAAGATTGCTCTGAGGCATGATGTCACAGAGTACAGAACCTGCTTAACACTTTATTTGGAGTTAATCGCTCGCTTACAGGAATCGCCAATGATTCATACCCGATCACAGCTGATATAGTTCTCAACGAACACCTGCTATAAATAGCGGTAATAAATTAATGTTACATTAATTATAAAAGGTTAACAACTGGGAAAACTCCGTTGTAGGAGGTTACTAAACCTTACCGCTGCGCTGGAGGCGGAGTCGTAGTATTCCTTCATTAATCTGAAGCATTGTCGCTACTGATTGAAAAGTCATCTGATGCATCACTATCAGTTAAATATTCTCCTAACGAAATTATTGTCAGTTTCACGGTCTATTACATTAGCTCTAGAAAAAAAATTGTTCTTTGTTATTTTTAACGTGCTCAACACATTTCTTCCACTTGTCTTTTCCATATCCTGCGAGAAGGCGACGACACAATCGTTCCTATTTATGTTACAAAAATCCAATTGAAAAAACTGAAGACAACTGACTAAACATTTTAGTCTGTCCCTTTAAGTAAATGAAACTAATCAAAACAATAAATGCTTATTTTTAAAGCATGGTTGGGTTTTGAAGATAGATAATGTTTATGTACGCGCTACTTGACGGACCGCAAGCAGTCAGACATAAACTTAACAAGTTATGGTATCTTGGTGACTCATTCTATTAACATGGGGCTTTTTCAACATAAAGTGAAATTAAATGATTTGAATTTTCCATGCATAAAATTAAGTTTTTAACGCATTTCGCGCATATCGTTAATACCACAAAATCACACCTTTACTAAATACAAGTGCTGCTACTGTTCTCCAACCAGGAGATCAACCGTGAAAGGAATGTGCTTACTATTGCGTCATCTATTGGAGCGAAGTAGATAGTAATATTATCGTTATAACGTCAGTTTAAAAACCATGCGCTCTCCTGCATATGCTATTTCCTGTATGGAGGGATTAAAAGACCAGGAGATTAAAGTGATCTAATTTTGTAACTAGGGTAGTATAAATATGTGTGTATCAATGTTATTGTTTGTGCTGCGAGAGCTAGCCAATAGAGATACGAGTACCCACGTGTGTGACCTTATGACATCTTATGACATCAACATTCATTCACAGCATTATCCCGCTTCGTCTCATTCCGCAGAGACTTTCTCGTGGTTGGAGTACAGTACAAGTGTATGCATGTTTCAAACCTTTGGAATATTCTGAGACAGGCACAATAACATCAAGTTAGTAAAATATTGTTTTCTAGCCCCTATGCTGTGCGAGTCCTCGTTATTATACTGGACTCACCTCACTGGCCCTGTGAAGAATGCAAAAGGAATGCATCAACTGCCCCTATCCGCCAGCTTCCGAACTAATAACGTCTACAGTACAACCTTCATAAAAACATTAAAGAATCACTATACATATATTAACCCCTGCTGTAGCTGAATGGTCAGATCCTTAGCCTATCAACACCTCTTATCAGTTCCACTACATCCCCACTTCCAGCTTCCCTTGTGATGTTCTCCTCCGGCCAGACCGGTGAGGTGAGTCTCACACAGTACTTGGACGGTACTTTCCTATGTTACTAAATTTTCACTTAAAATAATTTTACATATTTTATAAATAATTTTTTTCTTGTTCTTTGTTGCAGGTGAGATGTTAATTCTGGTTCTCTGGATATGGCTGTGGATGCTTCCTTTGCAAGGTAGGCACGTCTGTGATTTTTTTTTTTTTTAAGTTACGTACCCCAGAGTAAGACATATTTAACTCGTAATTATTGTATTTCGTTATAGACGCTTAAACTATTCTCTTTTCCATGTTTACTGCGTGACAGTAGATATTTATGTTACAAGACAGTAAAGTAGGATTTTATTCACGAGCGGAATTTTTAGTGCAAGAGGCGCAAGTCGTTGGTGATAATTTCCATGAGTATGTGAAATAATAAATTATAAGGTTGATAATATTTAAACTAAAAATGCACGAAAAATTGTAACCATAATTTGATGCAATTTTTACAGTGGTAGAATGGCGCATTTAGGCCTACTTCAAGGCGTGAAGTAGGTCTATAAATATTTGGTGCATAGCTTTTACGTTACTATTAGCCCTGATCACATAACAGCCCTGTATAACAGATTAAGCATCCCATGTTAAAATCGGTAACATGTGGAAGAGAACAACCACCAGGATCGCTACCGTCGATTGAGAACAACCGTTAGATGGAAGTACAGTTTCTCTAAGCAATTCAAGTGAGAGTTATAACGTGACTTCTTATGCAGTAGCTAGATGGCAGCGTAGTGAAATTGATAAAAGTTGTTGCCGTCAAAGGCTATAAGGCTGAGCAATCTGTTACATGATCTAGGCTGTTAGCCTACATATTATATGAGAAATTCTTTGGAACTTGTATGTAACCTAGTGCAGACGTCTCCAAAAGCATACTCGCGAGTAAGCCCCTGAACGGAACCGAAGCCAGTACGTAATGAGCGCGCTCCGCTTCACCCATCCCCACCTGTACTGTACTCAATTTTTATGCGCAAACGAAGAGCAGTGGCGGACTGCCATTATCATTGTGTTGGTCGGCGTATTCCACCGTTTCACAATGTCTTCCAATCATGGACGTAGTACATTCAAGGATGAATAGGAAGAGACACTTTTTGTGTTAGTGGGGAGAATGTGAAATGCTTAATTTGTTCGAAAATTCTTAAGGGTGTGTTAAAATTCAACATGCGACGACAATACTCGACTCTTCACAAACAGTATCATACAATTACAGGTATGCTGGACATGTGAAAATAATTTATTTGGGAGGCTATCTGTATGTTGGTTATACATAATAATCAGTATATTACAATACGTTAAACTCAGTTCCGCATGACAAACATATAGCTTTTCGTTTAATTTCAGGTGAAATGCTTAGGCCTACAAATATTTTGATTAAATATAAAACAAGAAAATACAAACAAAAATCACACACGGTCCTCAGTCTTAAACAAAAAAAAGCTTCTTGCTAGCTATGTTCTAGCTTGGAATATTGGAAAATCAATGAAGCCCTCTACAGAAGCATCATTTGTAAAATCGTACATACAGGACGTTACTAAAATACTGTGTCCAGAACAAAGTCAGAGTTTAAGAAAATTAAATTGTTTCCAATTACAATTCAGGGAAGGAATTTCAAGATTGTAAATGTAATTGAATCTGAAGTCGAAACCACAATTAACCAGTTTGTAGCTTACTCACTTGCATTGGACGAAAGCACAGATAGAAATGACAAAGCTCACCTAGCCATTTTCAGCCAAGGAATTAATGAACATTTTACTGTGTCTGAATGTCTTCTAGATGTAATTACAAAATACAACTGGAGAAGAACTTTTCCAGGCACTGAAAGGCACCATAGAACAGAAGAGGTTGAATTTGCAATGGTTTGTGTCAATAGCAACAGACGTAGCTCCAGTTTCATAGTATGTCAAAATAATATACAAACGTATGATATTTCTTATTCTTTTGATGTTATTATTTGTAAACATAAGCATACCGTTGCCGCGATCCCCCACTGATCGCTCCCATCTGTCGAGGTACGAGTCTCTTCCCCTTCTCTAGCCTTACAGCACACTGTGTTCGGCGGGCAGCATCGATAGCACGAATGACTGTACGCTTTTTGGAGACCTCTGGCCTAGTGCATACATCTTAAAAACAAATTATATTAATTTAATTTATTTTATTTATTTAAATTTAAATATACAGAATAAAGAATATAATTACAAAACAAACAAGAGAAATAGAAATAAAATAATACAAGCAATATAAAAAGAAGATACAGTAGTATTAACAAAATTTGAGACCGAATGAGCAGCGCTCGTGCTCGGTCGCAGTTCAGATATAATATTAAAATGAAATAATAATAATAATAATAATAATAATAATAATAATAATAATAATAATAAATAAGTAAAATAAAATAGGAACTAAAATATAATTACAGCGGCAATGGAATTACATAATATAATATTAACACTAGAGAAGAATAAATATCGCACGTGAAAAGTAGGACTAATATATATTTCAAAATTATAGAATACAAATATAATATAGGTCGATTAATTCATACACATATGCTATAAATTTATTTAATCAAATTGAAGATATTAACACGTTTCTAATTTTCTTGTTATATGTTAGTGGGTTACATGTTAGAAGTTCTGGGTGTAATTTAGTTAAAGCATTGTACAACCGAGGGCCAAAATTTATGCTATGCTTTAGACCAGCAGATGTGAGACATTTAGGTTCTATTAATGTTGAATTAATATTTCGTCTTGTGTCATAATTGTGTGTCTGTGATACAAACGTATTACGATTTTTATGATAAAATTTTAACAGCGTATACTTATAAATTTGTTCAATATTAAATACATTAAATTCAGAATAAATTAATTTAGTTGGATAATCGAAACGTTTCTTCAAACAAATTTTAATTATTCGTTTTTGTAGTAAATTTAACGGACTAAGATTAATTTTTGTACTTCTACCCCAAACAATTATACCATATTGAATGATAGACTGAATAATGGTCAAATAAACATTTCGTAGAACTCTAATAGGTAAGTAGCATCGAAGATTAACGAATTTATAAATTGTTTTACGAAGCCTCTTACAAAGATAAGTAATGTGATGAGGCCATTTTAAATTCTGATCAATAATGATACCCAGATATTTGACATACGTGGCTTCTTTCAGAGGTGGACATTTACAACTTTTGGGATCTAAACAATTTTCACTGTGTATTATTAGTCTATATTTATCGCTAAATTTTAAATTTTGAACACTGGCAGCTGTTAACGAAAAAGGAACTAAAGTTGATTTAGATATATTTAAAGAAAGGAAGTTGGAATTAAGCCATTTTTTAACAATGTTAGCACCTATATTAGCATTTCCATATGCTTCCTGCTAAGAAAAACCACTGAAAATAACTACTGTATCATCCGCATATGAATATATAGATCCATTAGTCGACCTGGTTGGCAAGTTGGTATAGCGCTGGCCTTCTATGCCCAAGGTTGCGGGTTCGATCCCGGGCCAGGTCGATGGCATTTAAGTGTGCTTAAATGCGACAGGCTCATGCCAGTAGATTTACTGGCATGTAAAAGAACTCCTGCGGGACAAAATTCCGGCACATCCGTCGACGCTGATATAACCTCTGCAGTTGCGAGCGTCGTTAAATAAAACAATTTAATTTTTTAGATCCATTAAATTTTTCTAAATTTATATTTAGCAGATCATTAACAAATATTAGAAATAAAATAGGTCCCAAAATTGTTCCTTGCGGTACACCTATATCAATATATTTGTATTCACTAAATTGATCTTCAATTTTGGTTATTTGCCTTCTGTTACTAAAATGTGATTGGAATAATTTTAAAACTATACCTCTAACTCCAATAGTATGTAGTTTGTCCAAAAGTAAATTATGATTGATAGTGTCAAAAGCTTTCCGTAGATCCAAGAAAATACCCAAACATTTGTTTCCGATATCTAGTTCATTGATAATTTTTCTAGTAACATTAATAAGAGCATCATCAGTAGAAATATTATTGCGGAAACCAAACTGATTTTTAGAGAGGATTTTATGTTTTTCTAAATAATTTATTAATCCATTCTTTAAACATTTTTCAAGCAATTTGGAAAATGTTGGAAGTAAAGATATAGGTCTATAGTTATTTAAATTATTTTTAACTCCAGATTTGTATATTGGAATTACTATGGCACATTTCAAAACATCTGGGAATATACCTTGCACAAAACATAAGTTAAAAATATGAATCATGGGTTTTAATATATATTTGATAATAATTTTGAAAGTATTATTCTTAATTCCATCTATACCGGAGCAACATTATTTTTTAATTTCTTAACCAAAATAATAATTTCATCTTCAGTTACAGGGAAAAGAAACATGGAGGAAGCTAAATGTTCATCTTGTGTCTCATTTTGTAGAGAAGAGTTAAAATTTGACTTATTAATGTTAGAAGTAACTTTGTGTCCTATCTCTGAAAAATAATTATTAAATTCGTAGAAGGCTGATATTTTGTGTGACTTTCAGAACTCCTCTATATCAATGTCTGATTATATTATTATTATTATTATTATTATTATTATTATTAATGTGTGAATTTAAGGTATTTTTATATAAATTGTTAATTTTAGTCAGAGTAGTTATTTTAGAAATAAAATATTTCAACGTAAAAACACAGAAACACTATTACACCCTATTACACGATCTTACTAAGAATTACGAAAAAAATCTCATATGATTGGTTTTTGAGTTGTGTGCTCATATAGAAATGTATATCGAGCATTCCTTATTTAAGTGACAGATGAATTAAAGATCAGTGGATATTTTCAACTGTACAGTGCAACCGCAAACATTGCCGACTGTTTCATGAATATATTGGAACCCGTTTCATGACCGGTTAATAAATCATAACTTAAGGAAGCTTACAATAAAAAAGGAGTATCTTCTTCGATCTGTTGTAATTCGTCACGTGTATAATTTATGTACGTAACTTGCACTTAATTTACCACTTGAATATATCTTTATTATAAACTATTTATAACAACACTTGATCTACGTATAAATATACAGAAAACGCAACAAACACACACAATAAAGGAAAAACATAAGTCGTTCATAAAAAAATTCTTTCACATGCTAACCCAAACCCTCACGAAATCAAGAGAAGTCTTCCGAAGAGGATTTAGCGTATGACAGCCTTTTTTTTCCCTTAAGGTTATACCAATAATGCTGTGGTACTTACTGACTTACTTACTTACTTATCTACCTACCTACTTACTTATTTATTTATGGATTTTAAGAAACCCGTAGATTCTTAGCCGCCCTCACATAAGCTCGCCATCGGTCCCTGTCCTGTGCAAGATTAATCCAGTCTGTATCATCATATCCCACCTCCCTCAAATCCATTTTAATATTATCCTCCCATCTACGTCTCTGCCTCCCCAAAGGTCTTTTTTCCTCCGTCCTCCCAACTAACACTCTATATGCATTTCTGGATTCACCCATACGTGCTAATACTGTGGTACTGGTCTCAAAATTTATTATTCACTGTAATATATTAGCTAAAATAAAGCTGTCGACAAGAGTCGCAGAGGAAAATTATTAAAGATTGATAAAATTAAGTTAATGAAACGCTTTGATAGACGAGCGATTGGTTGCAAAGATCGAACAGGCTTTAGTAATAATTTTAAACGAATTTCTTCGGATGAGTTCGGATGTTCTTGTGAATACAGCCGTCTCTAGAATAACGAGGCAAAATATGAACTTTAATAAAGGTAGTTTAGTTAGAGACCTCCTCGATATAAACCACACATGCGAAGTTAAAATTTGATGAACATAGCGAAAGTTAATTAAAAGTCCCGTTCATAAAAGTTAATAAACTTTTATTGTGAGTAATAAAAGTTAATAAACGCGTATTTTAAAACAAACATAGAGAAATATGCATGGACAAGAATTCCTAGTAATTTAAATGTAAAGTTATTACTTGTGGACATATTCTAACCCTTCTCTATATTGCTAATATTGTACTTTCTGGAAACACAACAAATGAAAAACCTTTCATGTTCGTAATTTGTACTGCATGCATACCGAACAAAGCAGCCTATCACATGTAGTAAATTCTAGTACATATTATTATGTACATATTAAACGAAGTCCTATGTAAGCAGTAAATTGTAGTTTAAGTGTATGCACAAGAGAAAATTCTATTTATGCACTAAATGACTGAAGTGTAGTGTGTGTCTGTGCAGACAAGACCCTAAATAGCAGTGCACGTGTTCAAATAGAGAAAAGCCTGTTGCATTTCAGTAAACTGCAATGTATGTATAGGCTACATTAAAACGAGAGCCAATCATCTGTAGCAAACTGCACAGTACGTGAGTCGCTTGCTGTATATTGTCGTTTATATGCATGCAATTTAAACGTCTGTTATATAGTAAATTGTACGAAATGTTTGTACAAGGACAGGAAGCCTGACGCTTGTAGTAAATTTTGTGTGTGTCTATGTGTACGGCAAAGAAAGAACCTGAATTCTGTAGTAAGAAAAGCATGACTCTTGCAGAAATTGTGTATGTGTACTAGAGAGCTGCAAAATAGCGCTTACAACCGGTTTAGATTCGACCGGTTAGAGAACATCCGTCAAGAATATTCTATTTTCAACCGGTTACCCCTTATGTTTTGCAGGTTAGACAGAACTCCATCCGCACTTTATCATACATGAAACCGACATTTTACGACTACACAAACGGAGTAACAATTGAAGGAAATTTAATTACTTTCCCTTATTAAAAAATGTGTTTGCTTCATATAGGCCTACAATTGATTGGATACTTTAATACACTTATCTTCAAAACTATATTACGTACGAAATAGTCAACACAATTGTAGTTCGTTGCGTCCCATGCGCACTCATATAATGATCAACTTATATGCAGTAAATTGTAGTGCATGGAGTGTAGAGAATATCCTACCTTCTGCACTAAATCGTAGTGCATGAGGTCATAGCAGAAAGAAGTCAGTATCCGTATACAGCAATATAAGCTCTGCGATAGTAAATTCTTGGTTATATGGCAGAACCACGGAATGTCCCCTACTGACTCATGCATTCTTGTTTGCATGACTTCGTAGAATGTTTGCCAGCTGTCCATTCGGACCCTCGTCCATGGTCTCTAGACCTGTGTGGCACTCAGAACTCCAGCTTCATCGACCTGAAGGAAATAGCGGGCTGACCACAGGATGAAATGAGACGAGAGGCAGATTTAATTTTGCGTCATAATAGCTAGCAGTCATGGGTCGTGCTCCAGCTTAAAATTAAACCGTAAGAGACATAAATAGCATCTTCATTGAGTTATTTCAATGAAGCGGTACAAGAGTTCCATTAATTTACATCTGACATATGCACTTGTTAACATAAAAGGTTTGCCGTATGTACCAATTAATATATTTCTTCATTCATAATTCAGTTGGAGTGCTAAATACATATTGAGTACATTTTCTAATAAAATAAGTAAAGACTTATTTATTTAGAAAGATACTCTTTCAACTTTCCGAATAACAGGACTGTCTCATTGGACAAAGCATAACTAACACACAGAGAGGAAACAAAATTGAAATTTGATAAGAGACCAGGTAAGATCATAAAAGAGAAATATAGGAAACGAACAGGAAAATTAATAGAATATAATAAACATAGTAAACGAACAGATTAAATATTCAAACAAAAGTTTTTCCTGGGTAGGAAACAAAGTACAGATAAAATTTTAAAATGGCAAGCGATCATCTGATAGCAGTAAGGGAAACATCACGAATGAAATCCCTAGAAATAATACAGATCAACCACAGTCTAGTATATACAGTCACGAAGCTCAATACGTAATAAATATGCATCCATAGATAGTTGCTAACCACTAGGATCGCTAATATCGCCTCATTACAGACAATGCGAAATAGTACCGGCACAGTCTATTGTTCCTAGCACCCTCACAACTCAAGCTTCGTGACTGTATATACTAGACTGTGGATCAACTGTCAATTCCTCAGTACTACCGTAACAGAAATATTCTATGTGTAACGCACCTCACAGAAAACGACTTTATAAAGCGTTGAATAACTCGCGATAATTAGTTAGAAACAGTAAGGAAAAGGTAGAAAAATCTATATTTTTGCAAATTTATCACAAAATAAAGACTTTTAAAACCATGCACTTTATACAGTGTATACATTTTACCTTTTCACACTCGCGGGAGAAGAGCGGCACAAAGCGACAGCTGCCTACATGCGAGCTTAGAAAGATAAAGATGTACGCACTATATTGTGTAGATATACTTTCATAACAGTGAAACATTGGTTCCACTGTTACTTTTTTATTTTTTCTTTCTATTTACTTGTCTACTATAACTTAATTCATGAAATGTACAGAGTGAGCCTAAGTAATGCCTAATTTCAGGGGGTTATTCTTTGAGATATTTCAAACAAAAAAGTTTAATACAATTTCGCCCGTTTTTGCTTCCTTTTCGAGATAAAAATTGTTTTACACGAAACATTTAATAGCGTGTTTTGAAAAAGCCATTGATTGGATTCCCAATATGCTCAGTCAATTTTATAGAGCAGTTATTATGATGATATATGATTTAAAAAATTGTTTTGTGCCTTAAGTGTGCAGAAATTTGATCCGAACAAATGTAACATTGTAACATTTCTTTTCAGGACGATGTTAACATTTGTTCTGATCAAATTTCTGCACACTTAAAACACAAAACAATTTTTTTAATCATTTATCATAATAACTGCTCTATAAAATTGATTATATTGAGAATTACATCAATGGCTTCCCAAAACACGCTATGAAATGTTTCATATGAAACAGTTATCATCTCGCAAAGGAAGCAGAAACGAGCAAAATTGTATTAAGCTATTTTGTTTGAATTATCTCAAAGAATAACACCCTGAAATTAATGGAATTACTTACAGTTCATCCTATATACACTTGTTCTAAAATTTAGATACATCATTTTAATCAAATAAAATGCAGTTCTTAAAATTGCTAATGTTTGTATCTTACTTGAACATTTATTTTACGATTATCCTCACAATGAGTTAACTGTGTCTAGAAGTAAATAATTAGTTATAGGCTACATATTTGTCTTTATGATTCTAGGAAAGCCAGCGTGTGCAATGACTCTTTTGAAAAATAAATATTTCCGAAGAATTATAAATTCAGTTTTAGACAAGTTGCATTATTCTCTCGTTGATAGTAGTGAACAGTGGCGGCTCGTGGGTATTGAATTAAGGGGGGCTGCATACAAAAATAAACTAAGCAACTTACTTTATTTAAAGATTAGTTCCATGAGCCTTATCTTGTAAGTTGTGTTTAAATGAGACAGGCTCATGTTAGTAGATTTACTGGCATTTAAAAGAATCTTGCAGGACAAAATTCCGGCATACCGGCGACGCTGATATAACCCCTGCAGTTGCGAGTGTCGTTAAATAAACCATAATTTAATTTTTTATATGCAGATTTGAACCTTAGAAATATCTAACTGGCGATGTTGTAGTTGTATTATATATATATATATATATATATATATATATATATATATATATATATATATATATATATACATGATACATCAATAAATGAAAAAAATAACTGAGCCAGAAATTGAATTCAGGATATTCAAGAGTACGCACCAGGGCGCTTGCCTCATTTATTGTGATGTTAGATGTTTCAAATTCCATTATGGTTTGAAAACATTCTAGCAATGGCTCCTTCTTCTCATGAACAACATTTACTGTTCTTATTTTAAATCCATCTTGTTGCCCCAGCTGATGGAATTGTCTTTGAAACACATTAATCTAATACAGACTGTGGAGATCGAGAGAAGAAAGCAGGGATACTGGATACATTAGCAAAAAATATGCGAGCCTTTGTATTTTGTTTAGCGGCTCTTTCCATTATGAGATTCACATTTCTCCTGAATTGTTAAAGTACAGAACTGAATAGACTGTAAATATTGTACAGAATTAAACATTGTTTCACTTGTTATACTCACAACAGTAAAGAAAATGTATTTAAAACTGCGCGCTACTGACAAACTGCTGCAAATTTTGCAGCGCCTGGAAACTCTGGATTCACGGCGAGGGATAGCAGGGAGAAGGGGTAAAACTAACGCGCAAAGCATCCGAGACGACACTGGCAGCTCCAGGAGAGGAAGTGGCTTCACCCTATAGTCCTTGTCTCTGATTTCGCTCTGGCAGCACCAGGGGAGGAAGTGACTTCACTAAGGATTGCGTGCATGTCATTGAGAGCGAATTAAAAAAAATCGACCCGCTAAATAGAGACAGTATAATAAATGTTTTTCACTACATAAAAACGAGACAAGAGCCACAAATGTCTGGGGGTGCTGCAGCTCCGCAGCCCCTCTTCGAAAGTGGCCCCTGGTAATGAATATGATATACTTAAAACACTTCATTTCACATGCATAACCGAAATTCTTTATGAAACAAGTTATTGAAGACTGTATTTTAATACTTTTAAAATGTAGTGTGATTCCATTGAAGAATCATTATATTTTTTAGAAAGAAGCAGGACAGTTAAAGTAGGCATCTTTAGTTTGTATAACAACATATTTCAGTCCCCCAGCTTGACTGTGTGTATAGCGTAGGCTCTCCTCATTCAAGTGGTCCATGATTTGATTTCCGGCATGAGCAATGCAAGAGATTAATCTTCCGTTCACGGAACGGAGTGTTTGTTCTTTGTCATGTACCGTTCTGTGTTGTCTCAGTAGTGGTCGTGTGCTGTGCTAACCAGGAGGTCTGCAACACGTAACTGTTGATCAAATAATGTAATTTTTCCTCCTATATAACATTGGATTCGTTAAGAAAGGCCGATGTAAAACATGACAAAGAAAGAAATTAATTAACTCGTACAGAAAATAAAGTCGCTGTACAAAACACAAACATGAAGCTGATATTACTTTTAGAAATCCCTTAGAATTTCGTCTGAAAGCTATTATATTGCAGCAAATGAAGTATGAGGAATGTTGGTGTATTCCCCCTCTTTTTTTATATGCATTTTAGAGGAAATAAAGGATTATGCATGTACATTAAATATTTAAGTGGTATTATTTTAAGCCGCGCAATTGATGGATATTACAGGAAATGTATTCCTCTCTGGTTATAATTAGCCTTTTTTGTATTAAATATAAAAGAGGTATTAGAGTAAGAGAGAGGGAGAATGGGAAAAATAGGGCGAGAGAAGGAAGAGAGATTCCGCCGCCATCCAGGCCTGTTTTTGTATTGGTTTATCGAGCAATTCACTTGCTGGAAACTGAGTGATAAAGGATATTTGTGAGGATGCGAGAGAAACTGTGGAGGAGGGAAACAAAATGGCCAGCCCATCAACATCACACTTCATTTTTCTGCAATTAGTTCTACTTGAGATCAACAGCCACTCTGTAAAAAGTGTACATAGCTGTTGAAATGAAATCATGATGGAATTTTGCGACTTCACGAGATATGATATGGGACAGTGTTAAAGTTATGCTTTGTTGTTACTGTATAATTATGGTCTTGTTTTTTTAAATTCACGTGTTATTGATGAGACACTGTACAAATTGAACATTACTGTTGCATTATAATATTGATCCGATCTTTTAAATGTATGTGATTTGAATGAAACACTGTAGAAATTTTACATTGATGTTTTATTAGAATCCTGATTATAGTTTTTTTTTAATTCATGTGTTATGAATGAGACACTGTAAAAATTGAACATTGCTCTTGCAATATAATCACAATGGGATTTTTTTAAGTTCTTGTGATATAAATGAACACTGGAAGAATTAAACATTACTTTTGCAATATAAACGTAATAAGATGTTTTAAACTCATGTGACATGAATGAGACATTGTAAATGTTAAACATTGCTGTTGCAGTGTAACCGTGGCCATATTTCTTAAATTCATGTTATGGGATGAAACACTGTGAAACACACATTGCTTTTGTATTATAATCATGGTCAGGTTTCTTAAATTAATATACTTGAACGAGTCATTAAAAATTATGAATTGTTCTTGCATTATAATCATGATCTTAAATTCATGTGATATGAGTGAGACACTGTGAAAGTTACAGGCCTGGATTGTTGTTGCATTATATGTATGGTTAGATTTTTTAAATTCATGGTACAAGCAAGGCACTGCAACACTTATATATTGCTGTTGCATTATAATCGTGATCAGATTTCTTAAATTCATGTGATATACGAGACACTTAAAAGTTATAGGCCTACATTGTTCCTGCAATATATTCGATTTTTTTAAATTTATGTGATATGAACGAGACATTGTAAAAGTTATACATTGCTGTTTTATTATAATCATGATTAGGTTTATTAAATTCAAGTAACAGGAATGAGACACTGTAAATGTGAAACATTGCTGTTGCAGTATAACCGTGGCCAGATTTCTTAAATTCATGTGATGGGAATGAGACATTATGAAAGTTATACATTGTTTTTGTATTATAATTATGGTCAGGTTTCTAAAATTCATATGTTATGAACGAGACGTTAAAAATTATGAATTGTTCTTGTATAATAATCATGATCTTAAATTCATGTGATATGAGTAAGACACTGTAAAAGTTACAGGCCTACATTGTTGTTGCATTGTAAGTATGGCCAGATTTTTTAAATTCATGTGATACAAACAAGACACTGCAAAACGTATATATTGCTGTTGCATTATAATCATGATCAGATTTCTTAAATTCACGCGATATGAACGAAACACTAAAAATTATGCATTGCTCTTGCATTATAATCATTATCATATTTCTTAAATTCGTGTGATTTGAATAAGACACTGAAAAAGTTACAGGCCTACATTCTTGTTGCATATGAACGAGGTACTGCTGAAGGTATATATTGTTTTGCAATTATAATTATGATCAGATTTCATAAATTAATGTGTTATGAACGAGACACTGTAAAAGTTATAGACCTTACATTGCTGTTGTGCTATAATCGTGATCAGATTCTTAAATTCATGTGATATGAACGAGCCACTAAAAATTGTGCATTGCTCTTACATTATAATCATGATCAATGATCATATTTCTTAAATTCATGTGATTTGAGTAAGACACTGTAAACATTGTAGGTCTACATTCTTGTTGCATTATGATTATGATCAGATTTCTTAAATTCATGTGATATGAACGAGACATTGTAAAATTTATACATTGCTGTTGGTATTATAATAATCAGATTTCTTAGATTCATGTTATATTCGTGATATTAACGATACACTGTAAAAGTTATACAGTGCTACTGCATTATAATCATATTTCTTAAATTCATGTGATTTGAGTGAAACATTGTAAAAGTTAGAGACCTACATTCTTGTTGCATTATGATTATGATCAGAGTTCTTACATTAATCTTTTATGAATGACACATTGTAAAAGTTATACATCGGTGTTTCATTATAATCTTGATCAGATTTCTTAAATTCATGTGATATGAACGAGACATTGTGAAAGTTATACATTGCTGTTGGTATTATAATCATGATCACATTTCTTAAATTTATGTAATATTCGTGATATTAACGAGACATTGTAGACCTTATACATTGCTTCTGCATTATAATCATAATCATATTTCTTAAATTCATGTGATTTGAATGAAACACCGTAAAAGTTACAAACCTACATTCTTGTTGCATTATGATTGTGATCAGATTTCTTAAATTCATGTAATATAAATAATAAAGAAGAAATGCTTACAAGTGTGCATAGGTTATTGGTTAGTCTTCGGCGCTAAGTTCGGTCATTGTTTTCGGGCACTCGGTACACTCTGTGACATAAATATGTGATGTGATATTGTATTGTATTTATTAACATTCCATGGTATTCATACATTGCTTCACAGCTAGATATGGAACAAATGAAAAAACTTAATACTACCATAAAGTCTTAATTTATAGTCACAGTCTAGTTGAAATATATACAGAAGAGGTTTAAAATATAGTCTACTAGTACATCACAATGTTTTAGTATTAATTTCATGAAGCGTTGTAGAATGTCATGAATTCACCTACAGAATAGAAGGCGTAAGAAATTAGATACTTCTTTAATTTCGCCCTAAATAATCATATGTTTTGAGTTTCATTTTTTATATCGATATTATAAGTGTTTACTGCCATATAACGTACTCCTTTTTTATATCACGATAGACTTGCCAATGGAGTATGAAAGTAATTTTTACGCATATTTATGCTATGAACTGTTGAATTAGTTGCAAAGTTTTCACGCTTACATACGAGGAAGATTATTAATGAAAAATATACTGACAAGCCATGGACATTATTGATGAAACATAGTAAAAATAAAACATTGCTGTTGCCTTATTAAATCATAATCAGAGTTCTTAAATTCATGTGTTAAAATGAGACACTGTAAAAACTCTACAATATTGCTGTTATGTTATAATCATAACCAGAATTTTTGAATTCATACAATATGATACGAATGAGACATAATAAATATATTAAGGACTGCTGTTTCATTACAGTCATGATCAGAGATTTGCATTAACGTTGCGATGTAATCATGATAGAATTCGTAAAATTATGAATGAGATATTGTAATATGATATCGTAGATGTAGTGGTTAGCTTGATGGCGTTTGCACCGAGATCAGCGAATTCAAACCATACCGAGCATGGCTTCCTCCGAGAGTGAAATGAAGCTGTGTAATATTGTTTTATACAGGGTGTTAAAAAGTACCCAATATTTTAGGAAGTGCTAGTATGCATCAAAACAATAAAATAATGTCTAATAAACATGGGTCCTACAAAACATACTTTCTGAGGTCGGAATACTTCTTCATAAGAGGTGCTCAATCTGACTTCCATTCATGACAATGCATTCCTCTGCCCATTGGCGTAAGGAATTACGCACTCTTTGAAATTGACCTGGTTCCTTCATGTGTCCCCATAACCAAAAGTCTAGGGGATTTAGGTTTGGGGAACGAGCAGATCAAGGTGTGGGGCTTCCCCTACCAATGCAGTGACCCTGAAATGTCAACGTCAGATGTTCACGCACATTGCGGAGAAAATGTGCTGGTGCGCCATCGTGCATGAACCACATCTGTAGTTTCTTCTGACATAGCACATTCTCCAGCAAGGCAGGCAATACGTTAATAAGAAAGTCCTGAAAGTCTCTGTGGTAGCACGTATGACCCTATTAATCGGCCATCAAGAAAACTTGCCAATACGTTTATTGAGAATCGGAGCTGATGCCTTGTTTCTTCAACTGCATGGGAATTTTCATCAGCCCACACATGCTGATTACGAAAATTCACAACACCATCTCTGCTGAACCCCACTCATATCCGCAACCAGACTTTTGTTTTCAGTATTCCTTGCAACGTATCATTATTCCATGCCAAGGGTGTCAACTACGGTATGATTTTCTGGTAGTCTGCTGTATTGTAGGGCACAGAAATGCATTGCCATGAATGGACGTCACATTGAGCACCTCCTATGAACAAATGTTCAGATCTCAGGAAGTATGTGTTGTAGGATCCTGTTTATTAGACATTATTTTCTTATTTTGATATATACTATCACCTCCTAAAATATTGGATACTTTTTTTAACACTCTGTATTTACAACTTAAGTCATCACACGAAGTACATGAAACGATAGACACTCACATTCAACGGAAAAGACATAAATATCGACTTATCGGTGAGGATTGAATAAAATTACTCTAAATTTGTAGCGAGATACGCTGTGCCTTAGCCACCCTGGAGGACATGAGCTATTATTATTATTACTATTATTATCATTATCTTAATCATGCCTGCATCAAAAGCTATTACAAAGTCCTTAATACGGATTTAAAATAAATTATATACTGTAATGACAATAGCATTAACCCTCATGATGTAACGTAATCCGCTGAGGGTAGGTCTTTCGAAATTAAGCTTCATTTTACCTTTATTGCAGTACGGTATCAAAGTCTCTGGGTTTTGTTGGGACTCTCACCTCACTATAAAATAAGCGAACAGCGATTATCTAGTTCAACAATGTGGCGGATTACAATGTAATCCACAGCGGAGCTTGTTGGTTCGGTAAAGAGACGACAGGTCGCGCTGAAAGTTGACCCACGGCTTCCTATGTTTATGATAGGATTTGAGAAACAAAAGAACCTCGAACGTGGCCCCAATTAGCAACGAATATTCTAACACAAGCTTGGAAATGTTACTGAAATTAAGCGAAGCAGAACTTCCAGAAACCAAGGCGTGCAGTTCGAACGTGCAGAGGCGTAACTTGTTACAGCTGTTTGAGAAGCTGCAAAATATAAGTAGATGTAAGTAGCTTATATTTAACTAGCAACTTACTTCGGATACATTATTATTTCAACTGTTAGTTCACAAATTTTAATTTTTATGTAATTGTATAAGCCTACGTGTGTCTGGATGGTCTAGTGGCTTGCCGTGGAAAGTGCATTCTATGGATGATGAAGATCTTAGCTTTGTCTTGCTCGACCAACTTCTTATATATAAAGAGCGTTTGATGTCGTAGGTTTTCGATATGTAAAGGAGCCTTAAATGGCTTATCATGCTAGTCACATGTCATCCACGTATTGGTTGGATGATCGTTCGTTGTGCTGAAGCATGTGGACGGCCAACAGTCGGCCTCCACCCTTCATGAGCTGTCGCACCAATGAGTATTATTATTATTATTATTATTTATTATTATAGTTATTGTTATTATTTTTTATTATTATTTTTATCATTATTAAAAGAGCCTTATGTAAATTTATAAGGCTCCAAATAAATTTAACGGACATTTCTTTCGAGTGCGATAAGTTGTCGGTCATAAATTGTAAAGGAGATTCTGAGACTTCATGGCAGATGAAATTTTCGAATAGAAAAGTAAACTAGGGTAGCAGTTAGGTAACCGATGTTAAGATGATGCTGTATTTTAAGGGGGGGGGGGAATACTAGCTTTCTTCCGTCTGAAGGAAAACTAAGGAAAATTAAGATAGATACCCAATATCTATATTGCGAAGTCCGGTCTTGAAGAAATTAAGGCTTTACATAAAAGTGCAACATTTCTTTTATTCAGATTTCCTGTTTCGGAGAGAGACAACTTTTGAAGCCTTGTGAGACAGGATGTGACTGAACGTATGAAACACTGCTTGTAACAGTCCTATATTTAATTTCATGAAGAAATTATTATGTAACTTACCAAAGAGGGGGACGAATCCCAGAAAAGTATGTGTTACATATGCTAGGAAGATGAGCTGACGACAAGGTGGAAGTTCTCTTGGAAAACCATAAAACTTAATAAGGGTTTTGCATTGTGTTAACTTTCAATAGAGGTAGACTAGGTCACTGTCTTCATATCTCCATCTCTTTCTGAAGTGTCTGTGCAAAAATTTTTCCCTACGCTACCTGGTATACAGTTAGAAAATAACAGTGTTATTGTGCTTTTAATTAAGCAATTTCCGAGAGAAAAATATTGTCGGAAGTTTTAATACGAGTTTTTATTAATAAAATAATAATTAATATCAACTACAACCGATAAAATTTAATCAACTCGATTATTCGATTAAATATTTTTGATCGATTAATCTTACAACAGAAATTGATCGACTAATCGATTAGATTATTCGATTAAATCCCAGAACACTAATTATAATGAGTGACAGTTGGAAAAATCTAAGTGGATCTCAATATCGGAAACATCTCTTATTGAGGTTCTGGCTGATACGTACATCTATTATTTACCAGTCAGTACATTCACTTGACGATATGTGTCAGAGGAAGAACTGCATCTGAAATCTGATTAGTATAATATGTACGTAGCTAGTCAGCGATGTATGCAATGGAGGGGGGAAAGGAACTGGTCACCCTATCCCATTGTCTCCTGGCCTAGGTGGCTTATGAGTGATGTCTTTATGTTGTCACTGTTGTCCAGACCTGTTTTCGGACAGTTGACTAAACAATAATACCGGAAACTCGCGAAAGACAAGGCAACAGAAAAAAAGAGAAAATTGTGAGAAAAAGTGCGAACGTAGATGTGCTATTTGAAAAAAACAAGCAGAGCCAGCTTGTTCCAGTTCGAGTCCAGATACATCAGAGTGTAATAATGTGGCGAACAGTACCGAAAATAGTGGAACGTGTGGTTTATCTGAGTCAGGCATTTCCGATATTAGAAACAGTAATAATGATGCGGAATCAATTATTTCAGTTGTTTCAAATGACGCATATAGGGCGAAATATGGGGCGGAAATATTTTTCTCTACCTAGAGGCGCCTGGCTGGGCACCAAGAGCGATTTCTACTCTCTCACGGGGAGCCATATTACTTCTCTTCAACCCCTTTCTTCCCCGCCGAACATCGCGCAGCGTTGATTCCGTGACGGATGAATATTAAGCGTCCCCGTTTAGAGTTTGGATTCGTTCTCGGTGCTCAGTCCTGTCTTAGATCAAGACGAAATGATCTTAGATGAGTGTTTCTGTAACCAAAACTCTAAGTTCAGCTTGGCAGTAGCCTCATTTAATTGTATGTTCTCATATTAATTACACTGATCAACAGTGATGTCAAATTTATGCTGTCTCTTATGTAATTTCATCTGCTGATTCCAAAAATGAAGTTAGAACTTTTCTACCACTCACCATTTTTTTTTTTTGTAAATTTTATTTATATTGCAGTACTTAACATGCTAATTGAAAGAAAATTTCAAATATTTCATTTTATTGCTTAACAATTGACATATAACTTTAGATTGTTGTTGCCTGTAAAGTCAGAATTCATAAAAATAAATTTTAAACCTCATTAGACTACGAGAGTTAGTATTAATTCTCGGTTGACTTGGAACTTAAATTCATGAAACAATTTTCATAACGTATGTTTTCTTCGTCCTAATTTTAAGTGTGATAAAAGTATTTTATAAAGTGAAACATACCTCAAAATATTTTGTAAATCACATAAACAATTTTTGTTACGTTAGGTGAATTAGCTTACAAGTGTTATTTTAATTGCAAAATAGCTGAGGATAGGAACTGGGCCCCTGGGATCTGTTGTGCTCCGTATAAATTCTATTAACTGGTTGGCTAAAAGGATCCCGTCATATGCCTTTTCCAGCTCCAATAATATGCCGGAAACCTAAGGATCATTCAACAGACTGTTACTTTCTAGGAACCACAGATCAGAAGATTACAGAGAACTTGTCAGCGAACTGGTTCAGAACTATAACGTGATGGGGTGTAGTATGTCTCTCAAAATAACTTCTTGGACTCTCATCTATTTTTTCTTTCCTCAAAACCTTTGGGTAGTGAGCAACGAACGTGGGGAACGTTTTCATCAGGATTTTTCTGAAATGGAAAAGCGCTGCCAGGATAAATGGAGCCCAAATATTCTGTCAGACTACTGCTGGACACTCAAAAGAGATGTTTCTCAAGCCAAGCATAGCCTAAAATCTATTTCACACATTTTTTAGGTAAATAAATATGATTTTAGGTAAAATTTTGACAGTTAATATTTTAGGAGAAAAAATTCGCTCAGGCACCGGGAATCGAACCCTGGTCCTTGGTTCTACGTACCAAGCGCTCTGAACACTGAGCTACGCCGAATTCAATCCACAGCTCCGGATCGAACCTTCCTCCTTCGATGTTTCCCTTTGTGGCCTGACTCCAAGTTAGGCATATATAAGTATGTTGACGTGTATCCAATGTCAACTGCCATTATACTAGGAGCGCACTCAGCTAAGTGACTTGTTGGCCGGGAATCCGCAGTTATTATGCACTGCTGAGAGAATATTATATATATATATATATATATATATATATATATATATTAATTTATCCTACAGAATTTATCTGTAATATTGACACTTAATATTTTAGGAGAAATAATGGCAGTTGACATTGGATACACGTCAATATATATATGCCTAACTTGGAGTCAGGCCACAAAGGGAAACATCGAAGGAGGAAGGTTCGATCCGGTGCTGTGGATTGAATTCGGCATAGCTCAGTGGTCAGAGCGCTTGGTACGTAGAACCAAGGTTCCGGGTTCGATCCCCGGCGCAGGAGCGATTTTTATTTCTCCTAAAATATTAAGTATTAATATTACAGATAAATTCTGTAGGACAAATTAATATATATATATATATATATTATTTAGGTAAAATGTTACAAGGTATCAATATTAGAAAATTTTGAATTAAATTTATGTAATTACTCGAAAACCCTGCGTGATAGAAACATTTTGAAAACATATTTCAAATCAGCACGAAAAATTCTATAAACACCACCCTTCCTTTATATTTTAACAAAAAATATGTTTAATTTTGTTGACCAGTGTTATAGATACAAATGGACCATGCACTGTTACATAACCGACGTGAAAATGGTGGGGCCATTAGGATTTATGCGATACATTTTTTTTTATCTTTGTACGTTCCCCTTCAAAATGCGTATGGCCCATTAAGGTTTCAATAATGTTTAGTGAAATGTAGCTTTAGAAATTCTGGAGAACCACTGCTAAAGGTAGGTATAGGAATAATTTTACAAGTTGCTATGGTAACACTCTTGACAGATGAGAGACGAGCTCTGTTGCCACGGGTAGTACTCGAGCCGGGTGCAATGCATTGACTTGTGCTGATAGTGTAAACGCCGGGAGCGTGTCACTAATTTAAGTTGTTCAGTTTTGTAAGGGGATGTCAAGAGCGTAGGGGGGCGAGAAGGAAGGAGCGGGGCGACACATGACAGCTGCTGATTGATCACTGTAATTGCTAATATCCCCTCTCAGGTCTCTCCGGAGTTTCGACACCGTCTAGCGGGACCTGGTAGATGAATGGGGCTACACTATGAAAGCCCTGTAGTCCTGCCTTATGCAGGTGCAATTCGCTTTGTCATCATTACACCTCGGATTTTTAGGCACTTAAAAGTAACTTTTAGGCACCTAAAATAGGCCATGAATTTATCCAAATAGGAACTAAAATATAGATTTAGGCACCTAAAAATACAATTTGAAGCAGCTAAAAATACTATTTTATACAGCTAAAATGTAATTTCTATCCACACGAACTACAGTAAAAATAATATACAATTAGTGAGTATTAAGCATTGCGGTATACAGTAACAAAAACAGTAAAAAATATTGTGGTTAGGAACTATACTTTTTTAAGTCTTCAATTATGAATACCGGTACGTAATTTTTAATGAATTCATCGGTCTCATTGCTGTAAAGCTGCTAATACATAAGTGCTCATATTACAATTAAATTAATTAATTTACCATTGAATTTACAATTGGAGACATTATTACAAAAACAACCCTTGCCAAAATTGATATTTTTCAGGAGAACAATAAAAATAAATATAACAACACATGTCAGCTGTTTCCGTATAACTGATGTTTATCCTTGTGGCTATTGCACGTGACATGTGTCACTTTTGGAGTCTATAAACATTTGAAATAGTAGCAAATGTGTCCTTAACTCAATTTCAGTAAAAATGACTAGGGCTGTTTTTGTAATAATGCCTTCAATTAATACATTATTCATAATTGGCATTGCAATACATAACAACGTTTTTCTCTAATTTTCTACTGTGAAACTTTGTCTTTTCTTAGACAGAAATATTTTATAAGCGAAAAAAGTTCTTCCCAGTGGTACCGAAGCAATAGTTATTATTTAAATCTAGCAATATTTGCCATGCTGATTTCCTTAGGTAGAACTACAGCCTCCCGATTCATCACATTCCTACTGTCTGCTCAAGTGCTCAACAAAACCAGACACCGTTCAAGAATTTTTTCATTCCCGCAACCAAAACTATTAGGCTACAGGATATTTGAACCATTTCCACCCCATGACATTCAAAACTTTCTCTTTCACTGCTACACGAAAATTTAAAAATACATATGTAACCAAATAATAATAATAATAATAATAATAATAATAATAATAATAATAATAATATAATGTTTTATTTTCGCTGGCAGAGTTAAGGCCATAAGGCCTTCTCTTCCACTCCATGCTCTAAAACTTTAAAAATAGGTCTCAATGGGTAAAATAGGCATTTTCAGACATCATAAAACCGCTTTCAAACGTTCATATTTTATATAAAATGTGAAGATATTTAACTAGTTTTAGTATATCCCTACAGAAAAAATAGGCATTTAACCTAACCGAGGTCTACTCATCACATGAAGTTACAAAGACAAGTTATAGTGATGCTGAAAAATGTATGTTTCGATATTTGCATTGAAATACACTCTTTTAGCATCACTTTTACCAAAAAGTGATTTTGAACATCCTGTCAGCTATATGTGTACAGCGATTCTTGACATAAATAGGCTACGTCTATTAGTGGTGCTGTGTGATTTTAAGATCTGTGATTTTGTCGCTAGTCCCACTGTGACTGTAGTTCGAAAATCGCTATCTTCTATGTGTGACTCATAGCGATGGCGACTGATGTACGTTTATGTGACAGCTCCAGGTAACTACAAATCAGAAGATTCATACTAACTTGAAGGACCACATAACTGGGATTTAATTAATTATATCGTCCCATTCAAAAGGTTAATTTCGGCAACTCTTTGATATTCAAGCTACTCGCTTTATTCGTGAACAGTCTTTGGCGAATATAGGCGCCAACACATCGCGATACCAGAGCTCATAGCGTATTTGTTACACTCCCCGCCTAATCAGTATTGTTGATACAGTACTTATGGCACCGGTATATCAATTCGCAGTAACTAAGAAATATCCGAACATAAAAATCACACTGTGACAAAATCGTCAGTATCTGTCACATCGATTTTTCCGGAGCCGTCATAGTTCAGAGTTGTTATGACAGAACTTTGACACTCTCCCAGGGTTAGGGCTTTACGCGCAGTAAAGGTTATTTACATCACAGTAAAATACGTGTAAATAATGCGTAATTAACGTAATAGATGTAAAATACGTAATAAAACCTCCAAGAACTTTTATTTTTACTCTTTCTTTGTTCAGTTAGTGATAAAAATTTACCGTTTAATTGCCAACAAACCTAGTTTATAACTCGAGGATACCAATTAATGTTAAAAAATGGAGACTTTAAGAAGATTTTTGCAGTACATACCGAATGAAGTGAAAGGTTTATACACAGAACTGTACACATGGCCTACAGTACGACTAATAAAGATAGTAATGACAGTGGAAGCGAAGATTGAAAAAATAAGTTTATTAATGTTCTGACATACAAAAATTCTATTCAGCTATGCTTCCCAACTCTTTGATGATCAGTCACTTATCATATAAAATTTGGAAAATTATTAAATTTAATGTGATATTATGGTCAAAAAATAATAATTACCTTAAACTGTTATATTACAAAAAAGACCTTTATCACTAGAATCGTTTATTTTTAAAACCCCACAAGCGATAAAAAACAAAACTTTCGGGAAATCAATAAAAACTCTTAAGTTTAATTTATTTTATTTTAATTGTCAAAACGTATTTAACAAGTGATATTAGTTGCTAAATGTTAGTTTTATTCACTATTAGTTGCGTTTTATAATATATATATAAAGTCTTCCAAAAATTAATTAGTTAGAAATGTTATGGAGTTTTCCAACAAGCAAACTGAAAGTAAGCAAAGCGTTGCTATTTTTCTAAATATGTGAAAGTAAGTGAATGAAAGTATCAACAATGTTATAATCTATGTGAAAATACAGTATAAAATCACAAAAAAAAAATAATTATTTTTCTGATGCAACAGACATTTTTCTTATCAGGACTTAAAAAGGAATCAAGTAATTGATGTTTAGATTATCAGAATCAATAAATGTTAGTTTATTGCCTACTTCATTTATAAAACAGTTTTCTACATTATGTATTTGTGCGAGATCGTGCGTATTTGCTTGGTTTCCGCACGAAACCAATCCGCGGAAAGTCTAAAATTCCACATTCAGTATTCCCAACCTAACACACATAACAATTTCCCTCTTCTTACCGCTTAAGTGACATATTGATTTTACTGCTTTACGCTTTTAACATATTATTTTTAGAGACGTTCAATATAGTAATAATTATAAATTGGAAACTTACCACTGCAATTTCACCTAAATTGCACTGTTAATTATTGTTAATTATTGTCAATATTCATGCAAAAAAGTTTTACAATAGAAAAAACTGGTGGTGGTGCTCCAGTGACTCTGAATAACTGCACAAATGTAACAATTAATTTCAATGTGCAGAATTAGATATCAAAGATATTTTCTATTTCTAAACATCTCCTTGACCGGCAAAATTAAACTTGCCGATGTTATTACTGCAATATGTTATATAAATAATATTGTTCAAATATTAAAATGAAAAATAAATCATTACATAACCTTACCGTTTGTTTTAAGTTCGCATTTATAGACTGGGGGGGGGGGGGAAGACAGACGTATATCACGGCCTGCTGGAGTATAGTAAACACAGAAAACATTTTAAAGCAACAATGTTGAAGATAGATATATTTTTTTTTTTTTGCAAATTTGCCGTCATTGAACAGAAACCAAGATGGAGATTTCATTGCAACTAATTAGAAATTCCTCTTTCAGGTATGTAATAAACGATCTTCGCACAAAATAATGTACGATACACGAGCGCTATGTTTTCTTTCAATTCTCGGAAATTAAAAAAGCTCAACTACGTTTCGCTTTTTCAAACTTTTCCTCGAACATGAAAACTTCAACATACCGCTCTTGTAACGCATATTACTATTACATGTAAATTACACGTAAAATACGTACAGGTAATTTACTCGCCCAATCCTGCACACCCCACGTTCTATGAATCTGAGGTGCATGAAAATAGTACCAATGGAAAGAGAAACTCAAAAAGTTTAGTTTCTTACCTTAAGCTCGACAAATGACACAAAGCATGATTTTTGTTATCAGTTGTTGCACTACGACGGCGACCACCTGGCACTACAAATTGTCAATCTCAGTCATTTGTCTCAACTCTATTGAGAAATATGTATTTTTAAACATGGTCACGTAGCAACTCATTTTCATCGTTCAAATGTATCTAATGAAGAAGTCGGATGTATTGTGTTTTTGCGGCTTAGGCCTGTATCAGACACTGCACAACCATAGAAACAGAGAGGATTTGAACTCATGGCTGTGGCATTCACATAGAGCTAAATGCGAATGTAGACCGTTGCGAGCTTCGTTGGATCCAGCTAAAGTAACGCAGCTCATATTTGTTGACTGTGTATCAGGAAGGAAAACGTAAAATAATCCTCCGGTCTTGAGATGCGTTAGGAATTTAATATGGGATCGAGATCCAGTGAAGAAAAAATGAAACGCGGCCAGAATCGCTAAGTGGGATTATATGTTCCATCTCGGCTTGATTCTGTTGGAATTAATCTGTTGCCGACTGCTTGGTAGGAGGAGCAGTGATCAGAATTGATTGATTAGTCCAAGTACAGCACATCCACTTTGCCAATAGAAATTAGCTCCACCTATCCGTTTGTACGTCTGTCTATCCATCGGATTAATCTGTATATCTATCTATCTCTATACGTAACTGATTGCTTATCTGCCTACATAAAAATAGATATATCTTCCATCTATTAATTCGTCTATTTATATGTCAATTCAGTCAATTCAATTTCTCTCTCAATCGATTTACGAGTATTTGTCTCAAATCATTTATCCGCCACTTCTATCTATCTATCTATCTATCTATCTATCTATCTATCTATCTATCTATCTATCTATCTATCTATCTATCTATCTGTCTGTCTGTCTGTCTGTCTGTCTGTCTGTCTGTCTGTCTGCCTCCTGCCTGCCTGCCTGCCTGCCTGCCTGTCTATCTATGTCTGTCTGTCTCCGTCTGACTGTCTGTCTCTCTGTCTGTATATCTGTCAGTTCATCCATTTTTCTCAATTCATCAACATGTCACTTATTATATTTGTCAGTTCATCTGTTTTATCAACCCATCTGTCTATTTATCCGTCTCTCTATCTATTTATCTATTAACCCATCTGTATAGTTATCTGTCAGTCTGTCTATTTCTCTTTCATTCAACTGCCTATTTCTCTGTCAAACCATATATCTATTTATCTGTCAATTAATCTGTCTATTTATCTGTCAGTGCGTCTACATATTCATTTGTTAGTCCATCTGTATATTTATTTGTCAATCCATCTGTCTTATCTGGTTAATCCATCTGTGTATTTATCTGTCAATCCATCTGTATATTTTTATGTCAATCGATCTATTTATCTATAAATTCATCTGTCCCTTTATCTGTCAGTCCATCTGTATATTCATTTGTTAATCAATTGTATATTTATTTGTCAATCCATCTGTCTTATCTGCCGGTCCATCTTCTATTTACCTGTCAATCCATCTTATATTTATCTCAACGCATCTGTCTATTTATCTCAATCTATCTGTCTGTATTTCTGTCAATTCATTTGTCTGTCTGTCAGTTCATCAGTCTATTTATCTGTCAGCTCATCCGTCTATTTGTCTGTCAGTTCATCTGTCTATGTTTCTGTAAATTAATCTCTCTATTTGTCATTCAATTCATCTGTCCATCTGTCAATTCATCTCACTATTTCATGTCTATTTATCTGCCACTTCATCTGTCCGTATTTCTGTCAATTCATGTGTCTGTCTGTTTGTCTGTCAATCCATACATCTATTTGTGTGTCAGTTCATCTATCGGTTTGTCTTTCATTCCATCTATTTGTCAATTCATCTATCTACATATTTTACTATCAGTTCATCTATCTGTTTGTGTTAATTTGTCTATCAATTCTTCCATTTGTCTGTCAAGTTATCCATCTATTTATCTATTAGTTCATCTATTTATGTCATTTCATCTATTTATCTCCCATTTTGTCTATATTTTTATTTGTCAATATTCATCTACTGATACTTATCTGTCAATTTATTAAAATTTTTATTTGTCAGTTTATCTATTTATTTATCCGTCAATTCATTCCATCTATTTATCCGTTAAATTCATTTATCTGTCAATTCGTCTCTACCTATTTGTCAGTTTGTCTACCTATTTATCTTGTCAGTTCACCTATTTTTATCTCTCAATACAACTATTTACTTATCTTCTGTTTATCTTACTTTCGTCTGTGTATCTGCTATATCTCATTACCCATTTACCTATATTTCTGTAGACCCAATATAATTATGTATTCGCTCATCTGTCTAGTTATCTACATGTTTCTCAATATATTCGTCTGTCTGAATATTTCCCTTAGAATCAAATCAATTTATCAATTCTACTGCGAACTCCTATGTTGCATTGATGTAAATTTTGTATATCCCTACTTGGTTGGTTGGACACCCCCATCACTTAAAGTTTTTATTCGCTTTGATAAAATTCGTCTGTTCTTTCAATTCGTTCTCATCTTTTTTTCCCTCTTCGCCACTTAGTAACATCTCCTTTGTTCGCGTCCTTTCTTCCAGCATTCGTTCATTATCTACGCTTCGTAATTATGTATAGATTTGTTTCCGTGCTCCGAGTTGCTCAGTTCCAGAACTGTCAAAGAAAAATTATGAATAAAATTTAAGAATGCAAATATCAAATTAATAAGAATCCCCATGACGATGATAATGATGATGGTGGTGGTGGTGGTGGTGGTGGTGGTGATGTTGATGATGGTGATCTTTGGACTCATGGCGTTGTTCCGCCTGGATGCATGACGACCATAATTCAAGTGTACAGTTGGTCTGTCCTTGTTCTTTGGAGAGCTTAGCTCTTTCTTGCCTTTTATACTCACATAAGATGAAGCGGGGTAAATGTAATTCAAAGTTGCATTATTAAGATTTAATACATGGGTGTCAAGGTAAACGCTACGAATAAGTATGATATCATTCTTAGCATAGGCAAAATAGAGGGATGAACGTGGTTGTGCGTGCAAACAAGTGGCGATCACAAGCCTGTTTTGGTTGTGTACGAATGTGTTCTTAATTTCGTTTGAAAAATCAAAGTACTGAAATAATAAGCGAGTACATGATCGTATATCTAATTAAATATTATGCTTGTATTAAACTCAATAAAATGTCTTTTGCTCTTCCATAAATGAATTGCATGAGCAAGTTGCGAGGAAAGTTTTAAGATTTAATCAGTCAAAATAATATTTACGATGTCTACTAGCTTATACCATGGTTATGAGAAATCAGCAAACACGTCGTCTGCAACCAGACTTGTAAAGGATGACCTTGATTTCGATTCTAGCTAGTTATACTTATTAACCTATCTAGGTTTGTAAGTACCAAACAGAACGTTTCCGAACATAGGTTCCTATATAAAAGTTGTTCATAATTGTATCCTCTATCATGCCAAAGAGTTCGTAAGATAGTCACTGAATCACTCTGTATACTGTGATGTTTAAATGACGCAAAGTTATCAGATTTTTAGATTTTTTTTACCCATATGAAGCCAGTTGTGAAGACAAATTTGATATAGATTTGTTGGGATGCCACAGGGGAACCGGACCTCCCTGAAAAAACCCAGTGTTGCTTAGACCACGGACTTACCCAACACAAGTTATAGTAGATACAATTTTAATCACTTCTTCTGTGACGCACTGTCCTAGTCATTTGCTGCACGTGTACCCAGTGGCGTAATTAAACAGATACGTTATGCCAATCTTCGTTCGTAGCGAGTGTTCTAATATCACCAGCCATTTTGAAGAATTGAAATTTTTCCAAAATGAAACTGTGAGGCTATCCCGGTACGCAGTACGGTGTAAGGTATGGAAACATAGAAGTAGAGGTCATTGGCCGAGAAGAACAAGATGTGGTCAGCACCACGCTTCGATCACCTTTTACCAAAAAGAACAGGTACTCAATTGGATAAGAAGCTGAATGTACTCCGAAGGCGTCCTGCAAGTTATAACGAGAAAAATCCTGCCGCCACCCAGGCGCGAAACAAGGACCTTCCATTTCATAATCCGTTGCTCTACCAACTAGCTGCTGTGGCTACAAACGAAACTGTAACATTTGAGAAATACACTGATTTTAATTCTTTTTTTCAAAGAAATACTTGATAATAAAGGGTTACTTAAAACAGAGTTACAATTTAAAAAAATGACATTTGTGCTCTGAAATATTTTATTTTTATACATTATGTTTGTTCATTCATTCGTTCGTTTCTCTGTCCATTAATTCGTTCTCTTTCGTTTGGTCTTTCGTTGTTTCATTCGTTTACTTATTCATTAGACCGTTTCTTCACTAAATCCATTCGTTCGTTTCTTGGTTTTTGTTCATTATTTCGCTTTTCTCTTTGTTAGTTTTTTCGATCGTCCTTTAGTTTGTTTGCTCTTTCGTTTTTCGTTTGTTAGTTTGTTCATCCGTTAATTAGTTTCTTCGTTCATTCGTTCCTTTGTTCGTTTGGCCATTTGTTTGTTCACTCTTTCGCTTGTTCGTTTGTCCATTCGTTCGATTTTTTCTTTCGATTTTTCGTTCATTCTTTAGTTTGCTTTTTTTCACTTTTTCATTCGTTCTTTTGTTTTCTCGTTCTTCCTTTCGTTCGTTCTTGCGTTCTTTTGTTCGTTCATGCGTTCTTTTGTTCGTTCATGCGTTCTTTTGTTCGTTCTTTTGTTCTTCATACGTTCTTTCGTTCTTTTGTTCGTTCATGCGTTCCTTCGTTCGTTCATGCGTTCTTTCGTTCGTTCATTCGTTCTTTTGTTCTTCATACGTTCTTTCGTTATTTTGTTCGTTCATTCGTTCTTTTGTTCGTTCATTCGTTCTTTCGTTCTTTTGTTCTTCATACGTTCTTTCGTTCTTTCGTTCGTTCATGCGTTATTTCGTTCGTTCATGCGTTCTTTCGTTCGTTCATTCGTTCTTTTGTTCTTCATACGTTCTTTCGTTCGTTCATGCGTTCTTTCGTGCGTTCATTCGTTCTTTTGTTCTTTATACGTTCATTCGTTCTTTTGTTCGTTCATGCGTTCTTTCGTTCGTTCATTCGTTCTTTTGTTCTTCATATGTTCTTTCGTTCTTGTGTTCGTTCATGCGTTCTTTCGTTCGTTCATCGTTCTTTCGTTCGTTCGTTAATTCGTTCTTTCTTTCCCTGATTGTTTCTTTCGTTCGTTCTTTGGTTCGTTCATTCTTTTTTGTGTTCATTCATTAGTTGGTTCGTTTATTTATTCGTAGTAGGATTTCCTTGATTATTTTATACATAAACCACTAAAAGTGTCCCGCAACACAACTCTATGTTTTAGGGGTTGTTGTTGGTATATATAGTACAAAGTTTGAAGCATTCTGAATGCCACTACCCCTTACGTTATGACCACATGCATCATGACACGCTCACCTCTGCCGTGGATTCAGGACAGACACACTTTAATTAACCTAACAAGTTTTCGCAGGAGAGGAGGATGGGTATCCACATTCAATTAAAATGCTGTACAATGTTCCTCCGCTAATTGGACCATAAGCTTTTTGAAGTGCATAACGACATGTTATTTGAAAATAGAACACAAGTCATTCTCATCCCATATAAAATTGGAATGCAATCTGTATCAAACGGCGTTTTTTTTTTTTTTGTCAGAATCCCCTGCAATACCAGCACACATTTTTAACTTTCCCTTTGCACTGAGTATAAAGTGAAAGTATTATGATAATTAGAGATGGTAGATTTTCGCAATCACGATAATTGCAAAATGTGCTTTAATGCTATCAAGAAAGGTAATTTTATGTTCAAAAGCATGCTAAGTATTGTAGTTTTTAAATCCGCGATAAAATGCGAAATTAAGTACAAAATTCGAAATGTACGGTATGTGTTCTGAGAAATAAGAGCGGAAAACTGAATTATAAAATGAGTTTGAACACAAGAAAGTGTAGGAAAATATTCAAATAGCTACTTTTCACCAGAAAAAGTCTCTCTCAAAAGTTTCTTTCTTATTTTTCGTGCAACATACTTTTTCATAACCAAGCCCAACTCTGAAATGAAAGCCAACTTCATTTCCATAAATCCGATTCGAAAGAAAATGGATTTACGAACTAAAATGGCCTTCTTACGTAAGCACTATTTGACCCGGTTCCTGGGAACTGCGAAGGCCGATGTTCATCAAATAATAAGGTGTAGAAGATCCACAACACTGCGGCCTGTCACGACGGCAACTTGATCATTTCATTACGTGCAATTTATTGCACGTCCGAAGTTGCTATGGAGACACCGAACAAAAGAAACGATATATGTCGAATTCCTTGCGGCGATTTATCTCGAGACTTTTATGGTGGCGCCAGCTGGTGCTAAAACTTGAAAAGAAGTTTTAATGCCGATACTGGTGGCCGTCGCATTGAAATCTGTTCGTGCTGAAAGGAAAATATTTGTCATTTTGTCTAATTTATCAAATATAACAAAAGAATAGAGTAAAATCATAGCTGATGTGTGGCCTATTGAAAGAAAGCTAACGAGTCTGCGGATATTTTACGTCGATATCGGTTTTGGAACAGTCTTGCACAACAAAAGAAAGGAGCAGGATCTATTTTCTAACGTCGAATACTGGAAATATTGATTATAAATATTGTAGTTATTCTAAAACTGAAAACCCGCATTCATAATTCTGTCTATTGTGATTACACCTGAAGTATGATCTCAGAAAGGACATATGACATTACATTCTGGTATAGCTATTTCGCACAGAGTGTTTCCTAACTTTGTTACAAGTTTCTGGTATTAATAGAAAAAATGAAAGGAAGTATAGTCTAATTTTGGAAAGTAATTTTGTATAATATTTTTGAATGTGATATTAGTAGTAACATCAGCTGCTACGAGGAAATCTGAAGGAGGATACCGATGGCAAAGGAAACTTTTAATATAAAAAGGAGTATCATCTACGGACCTCTATAAAAAGAGATTAGTGCAGTGTTTTGTGAGGAGTATGATATCGTATGGGACAGAAACATGGGCATCAAGGCGAAGTGAAGAGAAAAGGCTGGAAATATGTAGATATGGAGAAGAATGGAGCTTGCGAAATGGAAAGACACAATAAGAAATGAAGCTGTTCTAGATACAGTGAGTGAAGAAACTATTTCTATTTATTTATATATTTATTTATTTATTTATTTATTTATTTATTTAACCTGATAGAGATAAGGCCATCAGGCCTTCTCTTCCTCTCTATCAGGGGATTACAACTACAATATTAAGAACACAATTATAATTACAATTAATATTAAATTTACAAATACAATAAAAATCAAAGTACTAAAAGATTAACTGATTAATAAAGGCTAGACAATAATGCTGAAACTGATCAGGAAAAGAAACAAGAAATTGTCTTGGCAACTGCTAAAAAAAATTGCCTATTGAAGGATGTACTGAAAGGAATGATGAACGGGAGAAAAGTTCGGGACAGAAGAAGAATTCAGATGATAGACAAGGAGGCGAAGTGGAAGGAGAAAAGTAGGGAAGACTGGAGAATAATGGGCTTGCAGTGAATGACCTGCTCTTGAGCAGAACACTATGAATGAATTGTGTACGAAACACCCTTAAACAGATCTCTTGGATAGGTTCGTCGAGGGTTGAACCCGAGACGAATTCATACGCCTACGCACTTACAGGCCAATCTTGTAAGCCTATGCGATGATCGTCGAAGCCTACTAGTGGCGTGGGTGAAATTCGTGAATCCTACGCTGACAGGTGGGCCACCTACCTCAGCCGTGACAGCCAGGTTGCATCCCCAGACGAGAATCTGGAGTTCAAGGTCCTGAACTCAAAGCTCTTAAATTCTATATCAGTATCTGAGACCCGTACCTTCCCGAAGACTTCAATCCAGTCTTTTTTTAACTATTAAAGATAATAGGTGAAATGAGAGGGAGGTGGATAGTGTCACAGTCTAGTATATACAGTCACGAAGCTCAATACGTACTAAATATGCATCCACAGATAGTTGCTAACCACTAGGATCGCTACTATCGCCTCATTACAGACAATGCGAAATAGTACCGGCACAGTCTATTGTTCCTAGTACCCTCATAAACTCAAGCTTCATGACTGTATATACTAGACTGTGGTAGTGTTGGTAGAATGAAAGAGACAAACGGAGTACCATAGGTGGAGTTATGGGAGGGGCGTGGGGGGTACTGCCCCCTAAACTTGTCTGAACTTTTTTTTTCTATTAATGTTAGAAAATATTGAAGTCAAAAGATCCTATTTGCTTTTGTTTATTATTAAGTTTCTACCCCAAGGCCAAGTCGGCAAAACTAGCAAAGCACCAAATAGCAACAGAGTTGGAGATCTTGGAGTTAGAAGGCAGAAGGGGAGAGAGAAGAATGCTGAACCATCGAAAGAAGAGAGTAGTGAACGAGGAAACGAAATAAGTGCGGGGAATAGCAGGGGAAGTATTGAGAGTGCAAATCGTACTACGAGTGCCAAACGAGGGGTCAATAGAGAAGAAAAAACTGTTTACAATCTCAGAAAATGGTGTATTAGTGGGTTCAAATAATAGCAGGTGTAAGTTATGTAATGGATAATTGAAATCGAACTGCGACACTTTTTCAGGGTTATTGAATAATAGTTTTGTTCAAATATTGTTATAAATAAAGTGAAACAAATGTGCTACGCTACGAGCGCGAATGTGTAGTATAAGAAGTGCTTAGTCAGTATAATTTATAATAGGGTAAATTTTTAGGGAAATAGTCTACGGGGGTTAGGTGTTCTATATTAAATAAGGTTAAATGTATTATGTTATTTACAAGACGGCAGTATTTAGTTTAGTTATGGAAAGGGGAATGAAGTTGAATGTAGAAATAGGACAAGAAATTAATATTAAGTGAAAGTGAAAAGAACATGGTCCAGGCTTCAAGGGTTACATCACGGCTGTGTTAAAATTGTAAATAGTGTAAGTAAGGGAATGCTGGCCCGAATACAGAAATGTGAAGGGTCAGCAGGACCGAGTATATTGAGAAATATATATCATATCATATTAAGTTTCTGTGCTTAAGTTGACGAATTAATGTCTTCAGATCATGTGTCTGTACTATAATATTTATTTTAAATTTATGAATGTATAAGAATTTCTATACCTCATTTGAGGAATGGAAGCATTGTAATGTTTCTTTGGTAAGAGCCTGTGTTAGAAGTCTGCAGGTGTTCAGGCCGCCACTTGGAATAACATACTGCACAACAATGCAGAAAAAAAGAAAAGTGATTCCAGTATACCCTAATGTTTAAACTTAAAAACGAGGTTAAATATGAGTAAATTATTAGTTTACATTTCATATGATATCTTCAGGAAGGTAAGCTTCTTATAAGAAAGTTTCTGTTAGCACTGTGACGTAGTTTTATTGATGCATGCATGTGTTTCTGTATGAGAGAGAAAGAGAGGGAGATTGTTTTAAGTTATGCCTTATTAGGCCTATAATTTGTAGTAGACCTACAGTTCAAGTCCTATACAACTCGGTCCGAAACATCATAGATATGGATGTAACACTGTAAGAAACATACCCCCCCCCGAAATAGTACATTATGCAACGAGCCTATAATTGTAGTAATTAAGACGCAAGTGTGTTTGTTTATAAAACGAACGCAAGCGAGTTTCATAATTTTCATACGAGCGTCTTAATTACCATTATAGGCAAGTTTCATATGACTTTTTATGCTCGACCATATTTCTAACTTGAAATTATTCAAAATTAGGTCATGTTATGGTTATGTGCGAACTGACCTGAATTGTGAGATGTGCGCAGACGCGAAAGTATTGATTTTTTCCGAGGCCGAATGTCATTGACCTTGATAGAGAATAAGATGAACATTAGTCTGATATAACCTGGAAATTGATTTAGAATTGAAAAACGAGATGACAAATTGAATTTATTTGAATATTATTTACAATTAATGCTAATTATTATAGTGACAGAACATAACCTTCTGCGACAGTATTGGATTTGCAGCCTCCGTGACTTATCGCTAATTATCTTTCGATTGCATATCCGAGAATAATCGATACTTGCGGTTTTATAACGGTACAAAGGTGACTTGTCATTGGCTGAACACCTGAACTTTAATGAGGTGCATTAAAGGGCTACTACCAGGTGTATAATTACTACATTTCGGCATGGTCGAGCATAAAGACTTTTATTAAATGATCATATTCCGATTTCTGATCAGAAAGAGAAAAATAAATAAAATTGGTTGGATCACTGGCTGAGAAGATACTGCCTACTGAAGGATGCACTGGAAGGAATGGTGAACGGGAGAAGAGTTAGGGGCGGAAGAAGATACGAGATGATAGACGACATTAAGATATATGGATCATATGCGGAGACTAAGAGGAAGGCAGAAAATAGGAAAGATTGGAGAATGCTGAGTTTGCAGTGAAATACCTGTCTACGGGCAGAGAACACTTATATATGTATGTATTCCGATATACTGTACCACCGTCAAGCTATAACGGGGGGAGGAGGTAAATGATATCCCCTTAACCTCGCTATATGGGGATTATATGATTTTGCTTTGCCCCTCCCCCCCCCCGCAAGGAAACAGCTCTCTCTCCGCCTATGCGGAGTACCTCTAGAACTATTTTCTGCGACATCTTCTTTGTCCACCACGGCGGGAACAGAAATGTCTAATTCAAAATGAAAATGAAAATTTTGAATGTAAACACAGCGTTCAGATGAAATATAGAAACTATACCATTAAATGCAACCATTCACAATACGCCTATTGTCACGTGACCGCACTGACGACCTTAGAAGCTTGGTAGCTGTAAGCTTTTATGTTCCAATTACGTCAAAAAGGTCATTTCAGCCGATCTAAAGACATGAGTGATGCGGTAATGGAATATCAATAATGGAATCGAAGCAGTGGATGAACCTATAATCGTATTTTCTAACCTATTTTCTGCTCTTGAATGTGCAAGGATACAGCGCTGGCGTATCGGCTTTCTATTATCTCCATATTAGCACCATTCTCCATTACATATTTTAAAGATAAACATTGCCACGGCCACATCACACAGTCGATTCCTTTTCACAATCTCGTCTATTAATCTACAATACCACTCAAAAATGTGTTCATCCGTAGTTTTCTGCTCAAGAGCAGGTCTCTTACTGCAAACCCAGCATTCTCCAGTCTTCCCTATTTTCCGTCTTCGTCTTGTCTCCGCATAGATCCATATGTGGGGCGCTCAAAGCGCAAGAATCAAGTCACAAAAATAAACTTTTCAGAAAATTAGACTTAAAGTCTTTTATGTATAGTTAATTGTCCATTAAAGGTGAGTGTTTTTTTTTTCCGTTGTTGGTAACTCTATAGCATCTATGAGATGCTTTATGGTTGTGCTAACAGATGGAGTTACTTGTCAACAATGTGACGCTGAAACGTGTGTTCAGGCTACTGCTCATCGACAGTCCTGATATATTTTATAATTTTGATGATTGGTTAATTAATATTAACCCGGCACACTCACAATCATACAAATTTCCAGACTCTAGACACCCAGATAATTTTTCTTCTTCAAGAGAAATTCACTGCGAGCCGAGCCCTGAATCGAACCCGGGACCTCCAGATCTATAAAAAGGTGAGTGTGATTTCAAACATCTGCACCATTACAAAGACTGAGAGGACATGACTCTTTTGTGCTTTGAAAGTAGCCTCATCTAAGGTATGTACAGACGAAATATCTCCCGATTGACCAAAAGTGAACTTGATTCCCTTGTGCTCTGAACGCCCCATTTCATAATATTGTCTATCATCTGGTATGCTTTTCTGCCCCGAACTTTTCTCCAGTTCACCATTCCTTCCAGTGCATCTATCCTCCTTTTGACTTCATGACTGCAACTCATGTTACTACTTATAGTACACCCCAAATATATGAAGCTCTTCACTTGTTCTACCGTCTCATTTCGAATTAGTACGTTTATCTTCTTTTGTTTTTTTCGATAAGCATGATCTTCGTCTTGTTTGCATCAACCTTCACCTCATACTGCTCACAGCTGTCATTTAGAGTTCCAGTAGCATATGCTTTAATGTCATCTCCTCTTCTGCTAATAATGTCATATCAGAAAATCTTATGAGCTTTCATTCATTTCCTTCAGTGTTCTTCCCAAGGACAGGTCTTTCACTGCAAACCCAGCTTTCTCCAATCTTTCCTATTTTCTGCCTTCCTCTTCGTTTCCTCATATATCTTAAGATCGTCTATGATCTGATACCTTCTTCTACCCCGGACTCTTCTCCCGTTCACCATTCCTTCCAGTGCATCCTTCAGTAGGCAGTTTCTTCTCAGCCAGTGACCCAACCAATTCCTTTTCCTCTTCCTGATCAGTTTTCTGCATCATTCTTTTTTCACCCACTCTTTCCAAAACAGCTTCATTTCTTATTCTGTCTGTCCATTTCACACGTTCCATTCTTCTCCATATCCACATTTCAAATGCTTCTATTCGCTTCTCTTCACTTCGTCGTAATGTGCATGTTTCTGCCCCATACAATGCCACTCTCCATACAAAGCACTTCATTAGTCTCTTCCTTTGTTGTTTTTCCAGAGTTCCGCAGAAAATGCTCATTTTCCTATTAAAAGCTTCCTTGGCCATTGCTAGTCTCTTTTTGACGTCCTGGCAGCAGCTCATGTTACACTCCAAGTATTTGAAGCTGTCCACTTGCTCTACTGCCTCATTTAGAATTCGCAAGATTATCTTCAGTATTTTTCTCCCTATGTCCATGCTCTTTGTCTTATTTGCATTTATCTTCATCCCATATTGCTCACAGCTGTCATTTAGCTGCAGTAGCATATCCTTTAATATAATTTCTTCTTCTGCTAACAACGCCATATCATCAGCAAATCTTACGCTCTTTATTCTTCTTCCTCCTACTATCACTCGTCCCATGTTCTGAAAACAGTTCTTTACTAAATCCTCCAAGTAGATGTTGAACAGGGTAGGTTATAAAGGATATCCTTGACGTACTCCTCTCCCAATTTCATTCCTTCTGACATTTCTCCTCCTATCTTATGAGCTTTATTCTTCTTATTATCACTACCACGTCTCCCACGTTCTGAAAACATTCCTTCACTAAATCCTTTAAAGTAGATGTTGAACGGGTAGGTGAAAAAGAGTATCTTTGTCGTACTCCTCTCCCTTTTTCACTTTCATCTGACACATTTTCTTCTATCCTGGTATTCCTTACTGTTTACTCTGTGAGATTTCTTCTCCCTTTAGATGACTTGTATTTATTTAACCTGGTAGAGATAAGGCCGTCAGGCCTTCTCTGCCCCTCTATCAGGAGATTCCAAGTGTAATACAATTACAATTACAATTACTTGTACGTGACCGCATGGAAATAAAAATCATAAATTTGCTAGTATTTGAATTGTAAATTTGCACTAAGTTGCAGTCACAAATTGATGTTAATTTTGTAGCCTAATCGTTCAGGAATTTTTAAGATGTGAGACGTAACTCTTAGGTGCATAGTTTTTTTTTCTTTACACACTATTGCATACTGGGCATGAAAAAATGTATTAACTATACCGCACGAAACTCAAAAAGAAATTGTTAGACAGTTGAAACTTTGTGTAGACATTCAGAACTCAAGTATGTTTAAAGAAGAATGTTATGGTATTGATGTAAGAATGTAAGGCAAATTTACAGAAATTATTAATTTTAATTAGAGTGACTTTAATCACTAATCAAAATAAATTTGTTCAGTATATAAAAATTAATGACAGAGACGCTGTTATAATAGTCTGTTTTAAATATTTTCTTACTAAGAACTACCAATAAAAAAATTATGCGCTTAGCAAGAGTTGCTTTTCATATGTGCAGGGCTAAACTCATACTGAAATATGCAAATTTAAAAATATTTTTCCGCGCAATACGTGAGAGTTTGTGAAAGAAAAGCTATGAACATGAAAGTTATATCTCACACCTAAAAACATTTCTAAGTGATCCATTACAAGCTGTGAAAATTACATAAGCCTATGGCTGAAACGCGCGGAGTCAGACAAATGGCCTACTGGCTTAGAACTGACATAGTTTTTTCACCGCAGCTTCAAATCTCCTTACAAGGAAGCACGCTGGCATACCTCTTACAAGCAAATATTCTGATGGGGGCAAATCAAAATGTTAATTTTTTTTTTCTTTCACCATGTCGATAATGTCAAAAGTAGACTAGTGCTTTTACAAATTTTGGCCACTCGCAATTACGAGGGTCGTAAAAATTAAGTTGGCCAGGGGCCGTTAACAGAAAGAAAACACAATTTCATTGGAAAAATTTATTGGAAGAGAGACAGCAATAATTGTTGAGCTGTTTTTCAACATATTCCCCGCCAGAATTGAGTCATTTTTCACATTATCATTGGATCGACAGAGAGGTGCAGACGGCTGTCAAACGCTGGTTCCGATCCGAGACGGCTGACTTCTACAACACAATGATACAAAAATTGATCCCATGGTATGACAAATGTCTTAATTCCAGTGGGGGATATGTTGACAAATAGCGGAACAATAAATTGCTGTATTAGTTTCAATAAATCTTTCCATGCAATTGTGCTTTTTTTCTGTAAACGGCCCCAGGGAAAATCACTTTCTGGACGGTCTCGTAATTGTGGTCGACTGGCCAAAATTTGTATAAGCACTTCTTTTGACATTATTCACATGGTGGAAGAAAAAAAAATAACTTTTTTATCTGCCCCCATCAGAATGTTTGCTTGTTAGTTGTTTTCCCTCTTTCGTAGCCCGATCATCATCACTACCAGCGCTGAAGGATGTGTAGGTTATTCGGATTGTTTTAACAGTTTAAGTAGCGGATGACATCCAGTTTTATTTCATAAAATCTAGTAACAAAATAGGTCGACTACTTCAGGGATTGAACCCAGGATGCTTCAATGGAAGATCGCGCCAGCGCTCAAGTATAGACGCGACACTTATGTGACAAATCAACAACAATATGTCATCTTAAATAATTATATAAATAAAGAACATCACGGAAGAGCGAATTTCGTGTTAAATTATTCCAGCGCTGTAGGCGTTCCAAAATGCATGCATACATATATGTAAGAGAGATTGACTAACTACAGGGCGGGCGTTGTAATGGCAGCTATTATAGCTTGTAGCTGGTAAAAGGGGCGTTTCCGGAATTGGCTTCCTAATCTCGTACTGCGTCTTTCGACCCCTTCTCCTACCCCTGGAAGCTCATCATAGTCACGCAAAACAACGTGTATAGCAATGCATATAAAATTAAACCACGCAGTAATTATATTGTGTGGCTTCTGTGGTACCTCCATAGCCATTTATCCTAGTCATTATGTAATGTCGAAGCGGGACAACTTTAATGGGATATGTTTATAAACAGAGCCTTACGTGATCATTACTTCATAGAAATATTATATAGCATTGAACTTTCAAATGTTACAGTATTTTCTAATAAGATAAGTTTTATTGTACGTTATTGTATATTACAGTTTTGCTGATACAGAGACAGAAAATATAATTAAACAAGCAATTGGAATACTACTCTTTGATAGTTCCAAACAAACAAACAAATTATTATTATTATTATTATTATTATTATTATTATTATTATTATTATTATATAATGCGTTTAATTTAAAAGAGGACCGTTCATTGAATAGTACATAACATAACTATGGGAATATTTTGTTTATAGTAGTAATATAATAATAATAATAATAATAATAATAATAATAATAATTTATTTTATCTGACAGAGTTAAGGGGTTAGGTACAGCTTCAGCAGTAAAATTTTTTGGAAATATTCAACGTTTTTTCCCTCCATTACTTTGTCTTGTACAATAATGAAAATTGGTATGTGTAAAACACTGTCCTTCTTCTATCTCAAAAAAAAAATATATATATATTTTTACGATTTAAAAAAAATATTTGTATGTATATATATATATATATATATATATATATACATACATACATATTTTTTTTTCCAAATTAAAAAAGGTGGTAGTTCACTGTGCAGTAATGAAGCGTTTCCCTCATAACTCATAAACTTGTTAACTTTTTCATGTTCTCTCTCTCTTATTTTATTGTTGAAATTCATGTTTACAATACTACATTCCTTAATAAATATATATATATATATATATATATTTGTTTTATTTTGTGTTAGAAAATATTGGTATTTGACCTTTTTTAAAATTAATTTATTTTTATCAGACAATCTATCAAAGGTAGAGAAGTGATTTTATATCATATTGTAGATACGACATGCATAAATACACACAAAAAATTTCATCACAAAATGTTCGATAGTTATTGAGTTAAGTGGGAAACGCTTCATCACTGCACAGTGAACTGAATTTTGAAAAAAAAAATGTAAACAATTTTTTTCATATAGCAGAAGAATACTGTTTTACACATAATAATTTTCATTATTGTACAAGATACAGTAATGGAGGGAAAAAATGTTGAATGTTTCCAAATTTTACTGCTGCAAGCTGTACCTAACCCCTTAAGGCCGTACGACCTTATCTTTCACTCAACCAGCAAAAAGTATACATACATAGTATGAACTTACAAGCTGCAAAGAATATAACAATTTTATTTAGATAAATGTTACGTATATACAAGAGTTACTTACGAATTAAACAGTAAAATACTATGAACTGTTAATTAAACAATTAAATACAAACTGTATAGCAGAATTAAACTAAAATAGATAGAATGTTAATATATTTCAAATAGTGTAAGAGATTACTGAGAGACAATTTTGAAAATACAGCGCTATCAGGATGCTTGTCTAAGGAAAGAAGTTACCATATAGTCAGTAACAGTTTGTCAGTATAATTAGAGTGAATTGCTAAGAAGGTTATCCTTTAAGCTATTTTTTTAAATGTTTATTGTCTTGCAGCCCGTAGTACTTTGTGACAGGGAATTCCATTGTCGCGAGGTGGAGACTGTAAAAGATGATGAATAACAAGATGTCCTATGAAGAGGTATATTTAGCTTTCCACAGATAAGTGATCTGATATTTACATCGTGGTTAGAATATAGATAAGAGAAACGAGACAAAAGGTAATTTGGTGTTGAGGTGTGCAGAATTCGAAAGAGTAAAGACAAGAAATGTAAAGTTCTACGTTCTTTGAGTCGGAGCCACGAAATACTTGCAGAATGATTCAAAAGTTCGGCGACATAGACAAACTCAGTTATTAGTACAGATAGCGAAAAATAAAAAAAGAAGAGATATTTGTTGGAAATGTGTAGTTTTCAGCGTAGAATAATCTATTCCGTTGAAGCTGTACACTAGTACGATACACCCGCCAGTCCCAGTGCTGCCAAATTAGTGGTTTTTCCGCTAGTTCTGCAGGATTTTAAATACTTATTATTTAGCGGAGAAAAATAGCTGACGTGCGGAGTTTATCTGTCATTTAATTTCTCACAGTGCAAGGAAACATTCCTTTACATTGACAGCATAATAATTCAGAGGAAATTTCTTTCTTGCTTGTCGGTTTTCCCTGAACTTGTATTGGCAACACAATTATCGTCAACATTTCGTAATTTACCCGAAACACTTACTTACTTACTTACTTACTTACTTACTTACTTACTTACTTGCTTTTAAGGAACCCGGAGGTTCATTGCCGCCCTCACATAAGCTCGCCATTGATCCCTATCCTGAGCAAGATTAACTCAGTCTCTACCATCATATCCCACCTCCCTCAAATCCATTTTAACATTATCTTCCAATCTACGTCTCGGCCTCCCCAAAGGTCTTTTTCCCGCCGGCCTCCCAACTAACACTCTATATGCATTTCTGGATTCGCCCATACGTGCTACATGCTCTACACATCTCAAACGTCTGGATTTAATGTTCCTAATTATGTCAGGTGAAGAATACAATGCATGCAGCTCTGCGTTGTGTAACTTTCTCCATTCTCCTGTAACTTCATCCCTCTTAGCCCCAAATGTTTTCCTAAGCACCTTATTCTCAAACACCCTTAATCTATGTTCCTCTCTCAAAGTGAGATCAAAGTTGCACAACCATACATAAGAACCGGTAATATAACTGTTTTATAGATTTTAACTTTCAGATTTTTTGACAGCAGACTAGATGGCAAAAGCTTCTCAACCGAATAATAACATGCATTTCCCATATTTATTCTCCGATAGAACTAGCGTAAAAGTCACTAATTTGGCAGCATTGGAACTGGCGGGTGTGTCATACCAGTATACAACCACAATCTAATATATACAGTCATGAAGCTCAATACGTAGTAAATATGCATCCATAGATAGTTGCTAACCACTAGGATCGCTACTATCGCGAAATAGTACCGGTACAATCTATTGTTGCTAGCACCCTCATAACTCAAGCTTCGTGACTGTATATACTAGACTGTGGTACAACCTCAACGGTGTATTGTACGTCGACAATTCAGTCACATTAGATTGAAGAGTATATATTTCCAACAATTTTCCCCCACTTTCAATTTTTCGCTATCTGCATTAATAACGGAGTTTGTCTATGTTGCCGACTTTTGAGTCGCTCTGTATATTTCTACGTCATAATTATGTATACGTCTTAATTAGTAACCAAACAACATTTAGTTATTGTTGTCGACAAATTCATTCAAACGAAAGGACATTTCCCACATATATTAGGCCTATGTTTTAACCACAGTCTAGTATATACAGTCATGAAGCTTGAGTTATTGAGGGGTACTAGGAACACTAGACTGTGCCGGTACTATTTCGCATTGTCTGTGATGAGACGATAGTAGTCATCCTAGTAGTTAGCAACTATTGCCTACATATTGAGCTTCGTGATTGTATATAGGGTAAATTAGGGTCTGTTGGACAGTCGGGCATGTTGGACACTTCGTAATTTAACGTGTTACCTCGCCACTTGTGGGCACCACATTCTGCTAGAAGTCAATGACGGAAGATGCCCCACTCGTGGCTACTTCCATCATTGACTTCTAGCAGAATGTGGTGCCCACAAGTGGCGAGGTAACACGTTAAAGTACGAAGTGTCCAACATGCCCGACTGTCCAACAGACCCTAATTTACCCTACTAGACTCTGCTTTAACTGTCTATGGTGGGTCTTCTTTTAAATTGAACGCTTCGTATATGTCATGGTAACAATACAGCATGGAAGTGAAATAACTCTGCAGATTTTCAGAGTGAATAGTTCATGTTGTATGTAGCAAAAACGTGTACTACCATATTGGTAGAAAGTTCATAGATTCTCCTAATATTTAACACCCTCTTATTCGGTAAGTATCGCGAGTAGGATCGCGAACTGTGTCCATATCGATATAAAATCTAATAAAGAATAACTTATCCCTCAAAGTATTTCAGTAGCGTGAACGGTTTTCTTGTAAATTTAATTTAAATTGAAGAGTCCACTGCAAGAATGATGGATGTCATTTGGAATACATTTTTCAGGAGAAGCAATTGAAAATTTGAAATGCTTAGCGCTCAAAGCTTAACTGAGATTTTCCGATCATTACTGGATAATGACTATCAGTGTTAGTGCCATATAACTCTTTATGTATATTCTATATGTCTTAAGCTATGCATTGACAGTCTTGGTTCATTTTCGACAAGAAAGTGACATCCATCATTCTTGCAGTGGACTCTTCAATTGCTATAGAAAACTCATTCTCCTCGCCTTTGGATTCCTTGCTGCGAACTATTTCAAACAACTTCAATACACACTGTAGCGAAGATACTACACAGTCAGCTGGAAAAATGTTTTTCGATTTTGACTGCTGCATCAAATAGACATCAAACAACTTTCCTCTGGCACTCTCTGCTTGGAACGAACAAAACGTTTCGTCTGCGTATTGTGTTCATGTGACAGGCTGTAACTTAACGAGGGTTAGTTAGTTGCATCAAACCGTCTGAGTCAGTGTGAATCAGCCTAAAACAGTTTTGTGTGCCGCAGTGTGGGTCTAGCCTTATTGATTTCGGGATTGGAACCCGAGTATGCTACCGCTTGAGTCATATCGTAGGGCAGGAATAAGTGGCTCTTTTGTTTAGTTAGGGTAAAGTTGCCTAATTCCGTGATACTCCTAATCCCGTGATACTTCTTTTAAATTGAATGTCAGTCAAAACTTTGCCGTTCGACCATAGCGTCAGATAGCTTTCTCGAAAGAGTGCATTTTTCACCTACTTTTGAAACATCGGTGAACTTCCTAGCAATATACCCAATCCAGTGACATTTAGTGAAAAAAACGTATCACGGAATTAGGTAACTTTACCCTACTGTTTACTTCATATATTTCTGTGTTAATTAGTGAACAATATTTCAAATACTACTGTCCAACTTCTGTGCTCCTTTCGTGACCTTCATTCGCATGCATTTTATATTTAATATTTTATTGAGTGATAATCTTTTTTATAAATGTAATTCCGCCACTTTTTGCCTCCCTCGACATTGTAATTTTGACGTGTCAGTTTCTGCTGAAACCTTTGAGCTCATAATTAGAGAAGAAAGATGCAGGTGAAGGCGGTTGCCATGGTGACACTTTTTAATACCTCACGGAGTACGGTGCTGCCGTATCGACAAGGCAGGCTAATAAATCACACTGTTAATAATTGTAAGAGGGCCGAGACATCGCCAGGCAAATTGCGGAGTGAAATATGGGCTCTAATAACGCAGTGGAGAGTTTCCAGCGCGACAATATGCCACTGCGATTGAAACAAAACACTCCCACTGCAATATTCTGTAATAGGGAATGGTTTTAAAACATTTGACATCCTACAACAATCATATAAGTCTTCTTAACGACAAAAAAAAAAAAAAAACATGATGTGTAACATTTGGAATATCGTAAGTCAATTTATCTTCTTGACAACAGAGAACCAGATAACAAACTAAAAGAAATTCAAGGTTCTGTCACGAAATGACATTATTATTTACTTTTGCCCTTGTCCTTATAGTTTTCCCATAAATGTCACGTATTTTACGGTATGATGCTTTATGAATGATAGTACTATGAAACGCCTGTCAGTTTAGACTATACGCACGTCTTTCGATATCATTATACTCCAGCATGAACAGTTAAGGGTGAAATTCGGACATATTACAGTACAAGATAAATCATGAATGTAATCCCATACGCTAATGTGAAAAGGTGATTGTGTTTGGATACACAATGAATTCGGTTGATAACCTATTACACCACAAAGACCTTCATGGTAAGCCTGGACAGTAGACAACCCCCATAAGCTTAGACTTCCGCGTAACTAGTGAGGCTTTCGTAAAGAAAACAAATCCCCTGGAAGTATTAACTAACCTAAAAGCATGATATTTTTTCATGTCAAAAAAAAACTTCGAAGACTGAGAAATTTGTTACATAATGTGGTTCAGTATATTATCTCCGATTACCTTTAAAAATATTAGGGCACGTATAGGCTATCCCTCCCACCTTGTATACATGGCTATACTGAGTTAGTTACGGTTAGTAAGTAACGTTATTACTTTCATGGGGTTATTCTTTAAGACAATTCAAACAAAACAGTTTGATACAATTTTTCTCGTTTTTACTTCCATTTCGAGAAAAAAATTGTTTTATAGGAAACATTTCATAGCGTGTTTTGGGAAAACCATTGATTTAATTCAAAATATACTCAGTCTATTTAAGAGAGCAGTATATTATGATAATAAATGATTGAAATGATTTTAGTTTTGTTCTTTAAATATGCAGAAATATGGTCCAAACAAATGTAACATTGTAAAATCCATTTGTAGAACGAAAAGCTACGTTTGTTCTGATCAAATTTCTGCACATTTAAATTACAAAACTAAAATTATTTCAGTCATCTACTATCAGAATATTGTCCATTTTTGTTGTTTATTTAACGACGCTCGCAACTACCGAGGTTATATCAGCGTCGCCGGTGTGTCGGAATTTTGTCCCGCAGGAGTTCTTTTACATCCCAGTGAATATACTGATACGAGCTGTCGCATTTAAGAACACTTAAATGCCATCGACCGCGGCCGAGATCGAACCCGCAACCTCGAGTACATTAGGCCAGCGCTATCAGAATACACTGCTCTTTTAAATTGACTGAGCATATTAAGAATTAAATCAATGGCTTTCTAATAACACGCAGTGAAATGTTTCATATAAAACAATTTTTATCTATGTACAAAGAAACCAAAAACGAGCAAAACTGTATTAAACACTTTTGTTTAAAGTGTCTTAAAGAATAACCCCCTAAAATTAATGACATTACTTACTGTTCACTCTATATATATAAAAACTTAAAAAAAAATTGTTACTTATTTTATTGACTGTAATCTACCTCTGTTCGTACTATTTTAATATTTTAATGTGTAATACATTCATAAGAATTATTGTGGCTGTTGAATCATTCATTTTAAAATTATTAGTAACGAAATTATGTCCAGAGCGGCATATAAAGCCAGGACATTGCCATTCAAAGCCAATACAGAGTGTTAATTTTGCGCACATAACATCTGACATCTGCATTTACACGCCATGTGCAACTTCTAACTCCCGGATTTACTTCCTTCCATAGAAAGTCTTGCTATATAATGTAGGTTATTGTCATTGTGCCTTCTTAACATTTTAAACTGCGTTACAGTGACAACGGATGTAACCAGACTGTTAATTTGAAAATAATTCTGAAAAGTAAATTGAAATCCACTGTCACCGACGTAATGCATCCCTCGAACGTGGCACGGCTACAATCCATGATCACTTTCTCCTCATCGGAAATGCATTAGCCCGTATCTGATGCGACTTCTGCCAGGAGTGGAGTCAACCCTCCACATATTAGTTTCTTTACTCGCTGGAGCGGCTAGGAGTGAGTCTAGACGCAGACTTGACTCTATGCGAGTGGAATAACTAACGGAAAGTTGATTTATGTCTGTGATACGCGGCATTTTCTTACTCCAGAAATACTTTCCAAGTCGTCAAAAAAGACGCGAAGAAATGCTAGCGCGACTGGGACAATGGATGGCGGTGGTTATTCTTTGTTTAACGTCTCTTTCAGCGACATACGCTATGCAGACGCGGTGGTATGGCGTTAAGACTTAAACAGAGTAATTTTGGAATTAACGCGAGAAACCTTTCCTCCTATTTTCTGTAAATGCCCCCTGCTGCAATTACAGCGCCGGATAGTTAGTCAGTTCCTCTTGGATGTAGGCCTATGCATGCATTTTGGGATGCCTATCGAACTTGAAGAAATAAACATCAAATTCACTATTTCGTAGTTATTTATTAATGATAGTTCAAACTGACATTTTGCTGCAGTTATATCAAATAACAGTGGCTCATCTAAAACATGGTCTGTTATTTAGTTACCTCGTTGTAGTTTGGTAGTTGGTTACATCGTTATTGTTTGGTAGTTAGTTACTCGTTATATTTTGTAGTTAGTTATATCGTTACGATTTGGTAGTAATTACCTCGTTACGGTTTGGTAGTTAATTACCTCGTTATAATTTGGTAGTTAGTTTCCTCGTTATAGTTTGGTAGTTATTTACCGTGTTATAGTTTGGTAGTTACTTGTAGTTTGGTAGCTACTTGTTATAGTTCGGTAGTTATCTCGTTATAGTTTGGTAGTTAGTTACGTCGCTATAGTTTGGTAGTTATCTCGTTATAGTTAGTTACCTCGCTATAGTTTGGTAGTTAGTTACCTCGTTATAGTTTGGTAGTAAGTCATTACTGTTTGGTAATTGGTTACCTTGTTACAGATTGGTAATTGGTTAGCTCGTTATAGTTTTTATAGTTAACTCTTAGTTTGTTAGTTACCTCGTTATAGTTTCATAGTTGATTAAACTCGTTATAGGTTGATAGTCAGTTACTTCGTTATAGTTTGATAGTTATCTCGTCATAATTCGGTAGATTGTTACTTCGTTATAATTGAATAATTATTTACCTGGTTCGAATTTCGAAATTAGTTTCCTCGTTATAATTGGGTAGTAATCTCGTTATAGCTTGGTAGTTTGTTATCTAGTTATAGTTTTGTAGTCAGTTACTTCTTTATAGTTTTATCATTGTCTCGTTATAATTCGTTAGTTTGTTACTTCGTTAATTGAGTAATTATTTACCTAGTTCTAATTCGGAAATTAGTTTCCTCGTTATAATTTGGTAGTAATCTCGTTATAGCTTGGTAGTTTATCTAGTTATAGTTTTGTAGTCAGTTACTTCTTTACTTACCGTTATCCATTAACTCAAGTCAGCGCCGGGGAATGAACCCGACTATTCGGAACGAAAACCCGAATTCTACATCAATCTAGCTGTAAAGTATGGGACGGGCAAATTGGCTTGGAAGGCGTTGTCACACGTCTCGTTATAATTCGTTAGTTTGTTACTTCGTTATAATTGAGTAATTATTTACCTAGTTCTAATTCGTAAATTAGTTTCCTTGTTATAATTTGGTAGTAATCTCGTTATAGCTTGGTAGTTGGTTATCTAGTTATAGTTTGGTAGTCAGTTACTTCTTTATATTTTTATAGTTGTCTCGTTATAATTGGTTAGTTTGTTACTTCGTTATAATTTAGTAATTATTTACCTGGTTCGAATACGGAAATTAGTTTCCTCGTTATAATTTGGTAGTAATCTCGTTATAGCTTGGTAGTTGGTTATCTAGTTATAGTTTGGTATTCAGTTACTTCGTTATATTTTTATTATAGTTGTCTCTTTATAATTGGTTAGTTTGTTACTTCGTTATAATTTAGTAATTATTTACCTGGTTCGAATTCGGAAATTAGCTTCCTTGTTATAATTTGGTAGTAATCTCGTTATAGCTTGGTAGTTGATTATCTAGTTATAGTTTGGTAGTCAGTTACTTCGTTATGGTTTTATAGTTGTCTCGTTATAATTGGTTAATTTGTTACTTCGTTATAAGTTAGTAATTATTTACCTGGTTCGAATTCGGAAATTAGCTTCCTTGTTATAATTTGGTAGTAATCTCGTTATAGCTTGGTAGTTGGTTATCTAGTTATAGTTTGGTATTCAGTTACTTCGTTATAGTTTTATAGTTGTCTCGTTATAATTGGTTAGTTTGTTACTTCGTTATAATTGTGTAATTATTTACCTAGTTCTAATTCGGAAATTAGTTTTCTCGTTATAATTTGGTAGTCATCTCGTTATAGCTTGGTAGTTGGTTATCTAGTTATAGTTTCTAGCTAGTTTATTCACATACAGCGTTGCCTTCCTAATCACGTTTGTTAGTTACGTACTTGTTTGATTTTCTTTCTTCTTAGTTTATTAGTTTCCTAGTTACCAAGTTAGTTCATTAGTAATACATATAGGTAGTTCCTTTTGTAAGAGTTCTTACTGTTGGCATTGGATAATTGTCAAACACAATTTCAGCTTCTATTTTCTTTGTTCAGAATGAAATATTTCTTCACAACATTTATAGACACTCTGTATACACCAAGTACAAAAGAACGGAACTTCATTACCTCGGGTTGTCTATTTTAATATTGTTTTATTACTGCAAGAAAGTAGTGTGTTTTATAAAAACGAATTAAAACACGATTTTTATGTTAACTAATTTCTAACAAGAATCTCGTGTATTTATTAATTCCTCTGGCAGCTTTCATACAGCGTAAATTTGTCGGCTGCAACAATTTCTGCTTTAATTTCTGGGCTTGAAAGTACTCCTAATTTGCAGAACTCACTCCCCAGGCAAGTTCTTTTGTGTGGCTGGGCACACACACACCAAACATACCCATGAGGGTGTAAGAAGGGGAGAGACGGAATAGACCTCGCTGCTCTTTCATCTACAAGGGAGAACGAATAAAATCTTTTCATCTCTCTGTCGCAGTTAACGTAACACGTATTTCGACACCTGATTCTGACATCAGTGGCGGATTTCAGGCAATCAGTTAATACCAAATCATCACTGTTACTGTAAACATGTCGCATCTTCTTTCCTCCATTCTTGCATTGCCTTTCTTCTTTATGTCATCGTCTTTCTTCTCCACACTCATGCCATTCCTCATCCCCAATTGTTATATCTTGTTCCATTTTGTTTTCTTTATCATTCTCTCTTTCCTCCATCCAAATCCTTTAATTTTCTACTTTTTTCCTTCGGTTTCTATACATATTTTTCTTTCGATTTGTCATTTTGATCTCCACTTTTTTCCTTTCTTTCACTTTTTTCCCACTTTCATTTTCTTTCCCTTCATTTTCTTCTTTTTCTACCCTTCTGTTTTAATTCCTCTCCTCCGCTTTTCACGCATCCATTTAAAGTTCTTATTGATTATTCTTATATTTTCCTTTCCCGCTTTCTTTTTATTATCCTTTTTTCCCTTTCCCGCTTTATTTTTCGCTGTATCCTTTTCCCGCTTTCTTTCCTCTTCCCGTTTTTTCTCTCTCGTTTTCTTTTCTTTTCCGCTTTCTTTTCATTTTCCACTTTCTTTCCTTTTTCCATTTTCTTTTCTTTTCCAACTTTTTTTTTTTTGCTCTTCCTACTTTATTTTTGTTTTCACACTTTCTTTTCATTTCCCGCTTTCTCTTCATTCCCTGCTTTCTTTTCTTATCTCGCTTTCTTTTCTTATCCCTCATCCTTTTCTTTCCCGCTTTCTTTTTCTTTACGGCTATTTTTTTTCCTTTTTCACCATTTACTGTTCCACTTTCTTTTAATTTCCCGCTTTCTCTTCCTTTCTCTTCATTTCCCCCTTTCTCTTTATTTCCCGCTTTATCTTCATTTCCCGCTTTCTCCTCTTATGTCGCTTTCTTTTCTTATCCCGCTTCCTTTTTTTCCGCTTTCTTTTCCTTTACCGCTGTTTTTTTTCCTTTCTCACCTTTTACTGTTCCGCTTTCTTTTCCTTTCCCGCTTTCATTCGCCTTTTCCTCTTTATTTCCATTTGCAGTTTTCTTTCGCTTTACTCTTTTCCTTTTCCTCCGTACTTTTTTTCCTTTACTGCATTCTTTTTTCTCTGTCACTTTCTTTTCCCCTAGCGCTATCTTATCTTTTACCGCTTTCCATTTCTTCTCTATTTCACTTTTTTCGTATTTTTATATTACTTATTTTATGCGTCTTCCTTTTCTTTTCAACTTTCTCTTCCTGTTTTCTTTTTTTCCCCACTCCTTTCCCCTTCATCATCTTCTCTGTTTTACCTGTGCTTCCTCTTTTCTTTTCATTTTTATTTTGTCTTGTATTTCTAGTACAGTATGTTTCATACTTATTCAACCATAATTGTCCTAGTCTCACGATATCGGTTCCAGAGCAACATTAGAATTCTAATTTACAATCTACTTACTAATAATGAATATACTACCGAGATATCATTTCCTTACCTGAGCTGCAGTGATTGCTCGATGTCTATTTTTAGATATGTCGTCCGATCCTTTACTTCAGCTCATCGATGTCTCTCATGTGGGTGAATAATTCTGTGGTGTTTGGGTAAAGGGAGATAAGTCATAAAAATGAGTTCGGAGATAAATGAAAATTAAACTTGGAACCCTTATTACAAATAATTTTCTACACAAATAAAACACATCAACTGCTAGTATTCTTTGATTTTTGCACATCCACTTTTATAATTTAACTTGTGTGTTCATCTGGGGAACAAAATTCCACCTGGACAAAAAAATGACTTATGCTCCTTTATCCGAACACCACAGAATTATGGTCCACCTGTTTCATTTCTGTAGGTCATTGGGAATAAATTATGGAGTAATGGGATGGTTAGGATCTGAAACCGACATAGAGCCGGTATTATAAACGCCGTTTAAACCTTACGTTCGGTTTAAACTGAAGTTTTTCGTTTTGCTTCGTATTATAAACCTTAACTACCAGTTAATTTTGAGTTAAATTGAGTTTAACTCTGCCGTTTAGACTGCAGTTCAAGATTTAACAGTGCAAGATGGCGGTTTCCGCAATAGCCTACACAGGGATATTGCAGATGTTTTCCAAGAACTTATGAGTGACGATAAGTGAGTGATCAATATTACTAAACGACCACGACGGCCAAGAATTTTTCGAAATAGAGTGCACCACTTTGAAATATAAATGAATATAAGTTTTAAAACCGATTGAGGCTTTAGAAGCAGACAGTCCTAACCTTCAAAATTAGGCTTTATAGTCCTAACCTTGTTTCGAAAAATTGAAACTCGGATACAAGATGCAACAGAAAAATGAGAAACTGCAAAAATATGTTTTTTAGGGATTGAATTTAAAGATTATTTGAAAAGATAATTGATATCTTTTTTACTTTTGAAAACATTCTGTTGAATCTCTGCATCAGTTACTAGTTGCGCTGCGCTATTTCTCCTCTGGAAGTCCTAGGCAAACTGAAAGCGATGGAAGATTTCGAAGGTGTCCATAAATCTACTATAAACCTATAGAACATTGTACTGTATGTGGCAGACAGTCTCCTGGCAAGATTTACTAAGGAGCCTGATTTATCAACACACTAATTTTACTAGACTCATAAAAATGATTGTACTGTTTGACTGAATTCTATTTCATAAACATTCTAGACAACACATAAAATACACACTCTAATATTATTACTTCATTACTCAGTTGATTCTGTGTGGAGTTACGTCGCGGACGGTCATGCAAGGTTCAGTTTGGCTGCATTGTGTTTGGGAGTATAACGTTGGTAGCCAGCGTTAAGAAACTATTTGAGGTTAAGTCTGACAAGCATACTGAAGTACGCGGTATTAATCCTCTATAGGTTTTTTTATGATACTCTCTTTGATATTGAAGAACAAAGATGTTTCTTAATGAAGATTCTCCACGAGCGTCGGCTATTTTAAATCAATAATGTAATTAAACTGCAGCCATCGTCTTCTTTTCTTTGCTTGCAGTAATACCAGTCGTATTCCACTACGGTTTAACTTAACCGAGACTCTGTAATACGGCGCGTTGAGTTAAACTCACGGTTAGGTTTAACCTAGGTTTAACATAATCTTTAGAATGACCGTATTTATAAAACCGGGTCATAATGAAATTTAATAATGTATTTGAAAAGAGGTTGTCATGATCTGCTTTACTGCACTGTTTCGATATTAGCCTTTCGATTCTAAAATGAATAACCCGGTATAGCAGACTTCTCGGAAACGTATCTTGCGCTGTTGTTTTTTTTTACATGGTTTATTCCACGTGTAGTAAAGCTTTAAAATGTGTAACTACTTGCACTATAAGGGTTAATAACAAAATGTTAGTACGGGAGACATTTTAGTGTATACCTAAAAAGTTTAATCTCACAGAGTACAGTTGGAGTCGGGTTCATGAGTTGACTGGCGTGGAGGTAGGAAGATTTATTTTAAGGGATAATGCAGCACTGAAGGGAGCTTAGTTGAGAAAAAAAATTGATGTAGAAAGAGAGAGTAGAGTTATGTCTTCTTCCGTCGAGCTCTCTGGAGCTCCTGGACAAATATTTATTGCTGCTACAACAAACTCTATGTCAGCATTACGCGTTGCAGCCATATTGATCAGGTTCCCACCTGTCTTGACTTCAGGGGATGAAAAAGAAAAGTTGTATCCAAAACATTCATATATACTGCGTTTATAGTGTACAGCGTCTGAAACAACTGGCTTGCTTTTGTTATTTGCTATATAGTATTACGGCAATGGTAATCGTGTACACCCACTGATATTACAAGTCTGAGTTAATTTATGTCTCGTGTGACAACGCCTTCCAAGCCAATTTGCCCGTCCCATACTTTACAGCTAGATTGATGTAGAATTCGGGTTTTCGTTCCGAATAGTCGGGTTCATTCCCCGGCGCTGACTTGAGTTAATGGATAACGGTAAGTTCGGAGACTGAGTGGTTTTTTTTTTTTCCTCATTTCATTCAATATTACATTTCATTTCACCAACACTCCATTTTACATAAATGAATGTCAGTATGATACTTTTACAGAATACGTTCTACGCGTTTCACAGAAATTGAGTTCCTTTACTACAGTGTGTCCCGTAGAATAACTACCACAAAGAAACCTGAATTGAGTTCCTTTACTACAGTGTGTCCCGTAGAATAACTACCATGAAGAAACCTGAATTGAGTTCTTTTACTACAGTGTGTCCCGTAGAATCACTACCACAAAGAAACCTGAATTGAGTTCCTTTACTACAGTGTGTCCCGTGGAATCACTACCACAAAGAAACCTGAATTGAGTTCCTTTACTACAGTGTGTCCCGTAGACTCACTACCACAAAGAAACCTGAATTGAGTTCCTTTACTACAGTGTGTCCCGTAGAATCACTACCACAAAGAAACCTGAATTGAGTTCCTTTACTACAGTGTGTCCCATAGAATCACTACTACAAAAAAACCTGAATATTTCCTAAACTAATAGTGACAGAATAACCGGACTTAGGTTTTATGTTAGAAAAACTCACCAAGTTTCAATAGATCTCCACATGTGCGCCTCTGGTGGCAGTATCAAGGCGGTATTCTATCTCCCTCCATGTGTTCCGCAGCATTACAGGTGTGGAAGCACAAGCTGCAGCTTTTGCACAAGTTGGATTTTGTACGCTCTAAGTCGCAGTCTTTTATGGACAATGTTGTGAACAGTCGACTTCGGAATACCCAGCTCTGAACTGGCCCGTCGAATTGATTTCCTTGGGCTGCGCTGAAATGCTTGCCTAACATCTTCAACTTTAGCTGCGGGCACTGCTTTTTTGCTGCTTCCCTTCTTCCTTAACACAGAGCCTGTTTCCAACAGCTGATTATATCATTTCACAATAGTATGACGCTCTGGACCATTTGCACCATATTCCTGCCTAAATCGTCTTTGCACTGCAATTGGAAACTTCAATTTGGCTAACCAATAACATTTCACTTTCTGCTGTACCGTGAATTCCGCCATTTTAACTGTATGTCTTGTTATACCCCGCGCACGCGCACTAGAGTCATAATTTTCATTGTTACCAAACTTGGAGAGTTTCTACATAAGACAAGATGAGAAATAAATTTCTAAATTCACTGAGTGACGAGATATTTATATTTCTTTGTGGTAGTGATTCTACGGGACACAGTGTATATTACAAATCTATTAGGGTTACTAATTACAGTCCGTTTTCCTGAACTGTCATTCAAAACGCACAGCTCAGTGAAATCAATTAATGAAAAGTAAATTGAAATCATGTATTATTTAACGACGCTTGTAACTGCCGAGGTTATATCCGCGTCGCCGATATGCTGTATTATTTTAAATATACATATTTCAATCCCATTTAAAGACAATTAATTGTTGAGAGAATAAATCCTATTATATACAGTGCAATAGAATCTGTAATTTGTAATCCGCCTCTGCACAGCTGTTTTGCACTGGACAGCTGGCAGTAGTATTTCGTGAGCAGAAGTCTCTCTCTGCTGCTCCACGGAGTGTTCAGTTGCCCGATCCTGATCTAACAGAATGATTTGAGAAACTTCAAATTGTCAGAAATTATTCCACTGTGCAACAGCTACAAGGATTCTGTTATTTTGAACGAAGAGAACTTCAACTTTTGGTCAGAATTTTTTCATCAGATCATGCCTTATGTGGATATTTTATACAGAGTGTTTCCGAGATGGAGTTACAAACTTTCAGGGATGATGGCAAATGGCACATGTATCAATTTGCGATAAGGAACCCTGGTCCGGAAATGACCGAGTCGAAAGTTACAAGCAAAAATAGTTCTGTGGAAATAAAATAATTGTATTCCTCTGTACACCTTATTTATGTGTATTTATCTGTACATCTTACACATACTGTATTCATCTGACGTTTACGTTGTCTACTTACAGTATTCCATTCAATGCGCTGTTTGTGGGTTGGGGACAGGAAACTACACTAAAGCAATGCAGATAGCGTAGTGTGTAACGGACATGGTCGGTCCTGATATGCACGTCTGTAGACAGCAGTGTATGTGTACAAGTTGCAGTGTCCAGTCGATCAGTTCTAGTGAAATGGAGGAGTACACGAGAGCGAAATAAGCAGACCTGATTTTCGAATACGGATGAGCCAATGGGAACAGTAAACAAGCTCACAGATTGTATCGGGACAAGTACCCACGTAGGAGACATCCGTCCCATATCGTTTTTCCACGACTGTTCCAAAAGTTAAGGGAAGAAGGGCACGTGGTGCCAAATTACAATTCCATTTCCACACAACTATTTTTGCTTATAACTTTCGACTCAGTAATTTCCGGACCATGGTTCCTTATCTCAAATTGATATATTTGCCCTTCGCCATCATCCCTGAAAGTTTGTAAAACCACCTCGGAAACACCCTGTATAATCAGATGTAATGTAGTAATGCCAACTTCATTAGTATCTATAGTACAATAAATGCATTTCCTGAGGCAGTCGTGAAAGAAAGAGATGAACTTCTTTCTGTTACTCATCAACAAGAAGAAGCTCCTCCCATGAAGAAAACGAAAAGAAACTAGCAATAGTTTGTCGCTGCCATCAAGTGTCTCGGTTTATATTGTCAACGTCAAGATCTCGACGCCCTGTTTTTATTCATAATGTTTAAAGGTAGTGTAATCTATTTAAAACAATGTTAAGTTACTTGCTTATATGAAAGACATGAGAAGTCGCAGTTTTTTCTACAACAAACGTACTAAATTTCTGTGCCCAATCTCAAGATACTTTAAAACTGCCAACTATCATCGTCAGCATTGTAAGTACGATCGCATTATTCCAGTCATTCTTGTGCCAACCTGTTATTGGTTACTATCATAGTTTGTTAGAATATTAATATAAAAATGCATTAATTTTATTATCATTATAGTTTAGGCCTATTATTTTGTGACTTATTATTAGGGTACGGATTTTTAGGCCGTTAAAATGTAATTTTAGATGCCTAAAACAGGCTTAAAAGTGTAAGAAAAAGTCTCTAAAGAATTGAAAATAGGCTCTAACAAAATATAATGTTTTTTTTAAACATGTTCCAAATCATCACTTCGAGAATTTAATTATTTTAAATGCTTATACACCGTTACCACCACCACTACTACTAAAAGTACAAGAACAACAAATATCTAACTAAGTTAGTTATACGTAAACTAAACAATTAAATGTGAAAAATAAGTTTTAGACAAATTCAGTACACAAACAAGTCAAATATAATCAATTTTTACCAAGTCTTGTCCGTCAATGTCCAAAATTAGTTTCACAATAAATTAATAATACTTTTTCTAAATTTTCAACTAAAAAACAATACCGTCTGTTACTCACCACAAATTTGTATGCTGCAAATGAACGCTTCACATCCACTGAAGTAACAGGAGCGTATTTCAATTTTCACACTAGTTGGTCAGGAATGTTACATTGTAAATCCGTGTTCTTCCCTGCTAGGATATCTGAAGCAGTACGCAGGTCCTTCAGTCTTACATTTCTCTGCAGAACTTGCTCCAGTTTATCTCGTACTTTGTTTGCAACAGAACCAGGAACACATTTGGAATTTAAAATACAAATTTTCGAAATAAGAATGGATGTTTTGACCTATTAGAGATAAAACGTACTTAATAGATCAAAATAGGATTTGTCGTCAAATTAGGCATTTTTAGGTGCTATTAAAATACAAATTTTAGACATAGTTTTATATGTATGTATTTATTACCACTACAATTGGGTATACACCCGGTGGCAGTGGTATATAATATACAATAATACCATTACAATAATACAATAATTACAGCAATAAAAATAAAATAAACATAAATTTACTTCTAACTATAAATAAATAGATGCAATAAACTTAGGACTAGAAATAAAAACTATGCTATAATAACGCCTACAATAAACAAAAGTAAACCTAACCTATTTCACCCAACTATTACCAAATTAAGTAATTACATATCACCTTAATTAATTAATTACATATCAACTTAATTACATATCATCTTAATTAATTACATATAACCTTAATTTATTTACATATCAACTAAATTACATATCATCTTAATTAATTACATATCAACTTAATTAATTACATGACACAACTTAGATAATTACACTGCACCTACAAATTACATTGTCAGTCTAATCTTTTCAATCTTTCCTTAAATGTATTGATTTTGAGAGGACCACCCTGAAAGATTGCCGCAGGTAAGCTGTTCCAGTCTACTATTGTGCGATTAACAAAGGAAAATTTTGCCACGTCCGTTCTTTGTTTTCTACATTTAAACTTCCTAATATGATCAGCCCTTCCTAAGTATGAAGATGTTACTAATCTAGCATTGATGTCGGTCCATGCTTTGTGTACCATTTGTGCTTTAAACAATGTGATGAGTCTGGTTTTTCGTCGCCTTGATTTGAGAAGTTCCCACCCTAAATCTTTTACTATATCTTCACTATGTCCCTTTCCCATTTTGACATATTTTGCTGCCTTGCGTTGGACCTTTTCTGTTGAATCGATTTGGTTTTGTCTGTACGGATCCCTCCCTACTGCTCCATTCCATAATTTCCATAATATGAAACGTGTACTTGCAAGTTTTTATGAGCTTATCTTTTAAGGATTAAAATAGGTTTTTACCTAAAATCCGAAGTCTAATTGTTATATATTATTACATTAAGTATTATGATTCTTGTTAATATGTTTGTTCCGTTAATTTTGAGCACAATTTCAGTGCAAACCCAATTGCAGCTTCTGAATAGCTGGGAGAAGCAGTTCATTGCATTACTGAGTAGATCCGCTATGTGTGCAACTCTATACCCTTGCCACAAGGGTATTTTCCCTTCAGCATTGCACTTACCTGAGCAAGATTCGACCTCAGGGAAATTAGAGTAGTCGGCTCCGGCAGGAGTGGCCGCACCTGCACGTGGGCATTATCATCATTTCACCAAGGGTGAAGCACACATTCGCGTGAGATTCCTCCAATCTAACATGATCAGGTCTGGACCCAAACTGTGGGACTCAGTCCGTTGACGGCTCTACACGGCTCGATTTTTTGTCATACAGCTTTAGGTTTGTAAAAACAATACCTATAGACTAAGTTTTCTCGGAATACTTGGGATTCTCTGCCTTTCCCAGTCTACCATCCTTCTGAACTCTTCAATTTGAATTCTCAAATTTTACAAGCTATTTTCTCACATTTTAAAAACGCATTTCGTCATACAAATCTGGCTTTCACATATAGCTCCCTGCAAAGCTGACTTGAATAATTTCAAAGGAAAAATTGTTCCAGGGCGGGGTATCGAACTCGGGACCTTTGGCTGAGCGCACCAACGCTCTACCGACTGAGCTACCCAGGAACTATACCAGATCCTGGCTCACTTATTCCACTTATATGTTTACTGTTCGTTAACAGAAAACCACAAATTTATATCAAACAGAAAGTGTGCACTCAACGCTGGACTCTGACATTCTGTCGACCCACTTCAGATATGTGGATATAAATGGAATAATTGAAAGAGAATTCGTGTCGTTCTCATTGCTTACCATTCTAGGGGAGTAGACAGAAAGAGAATTCGTGTCGTTTTCATTGCTTACCATTCTAGGAGAGTAGACTGAAAGAGAATTCATGTCGTTCTCATTGCTTACCATTCTAGGAGAGTAGACTGAAAGAGAATACCTGTCGTTCTCATTGCTTACCATTCTAGGGGAGTAGACTGAAAGAGAATTCGTGTCGTTGTCATTGCTTACCATTCTAGGAGAGTAGGCTGAAAGAGAATTCGTGTCGTTCTCACTGCTTACCATTCTAGGAGAGTAGACTGAAAGAGAATTCGTATCGTTCTCATTGCTTACCATTTCAGGAGAGTAGGGTGAAAGATAATTCGTGTCGTTTTCAGCACTTGCCAATCTTCTTCATCTACAAGGAGAGTAGACTAAAATAGAATTCGTATCGTTCCCATTGCTTACCATTCTAGAAGAGTAGACTGAAAGAGAATTCGTGTCGTTCTCATTGCTTACCATTCTAGAAGAGTAGGCTGAAAGAGAATTCGTTTCGTTCTCATTGCTTACCAGCTTACCATTCCTCTTCATCTACAAGCAGAGTAGGCTAAAGGATAATTCGCGTCTAATTTCTTAGTTTTCTTTTTCATCCGCAAGCAAAGTAGAGCAGAAGAGAATACACGTCGTTCTCATTTCTTAATATTTTTTTTCTTCATCCACAAGGAAAGTAAGCTAAAAGACAAAACGTATCGTTGTCACAAACGTCAATCTATTGGATCTAAACTAAAATAAAATTATTGTTCTTATGACACGCCTTTCTTCTTTCTCTGCAAAGAACTAGGCTGAAACAGAATACTCGTTGTTGCAGAACATGGAATTCCATTCGTCCTACATAAAGCCAAGCCCTGTAGTGTACAGTTTGGCAAGAAAAGCATTGAAAACACACTGTCCACACAAAACAGTAGAACCGGGATCCCCCTTTCAGTTTTAAAAGACACTCGGCTCTATCTGGTGTGTGTTTCTAATTGCAGGCAATGTGAGCACTTCCCTTATTCGATTACAGGCTCTTCCCACCTTTCACTTGTTAACTTAATTGGAAACTTGTAGCAACGATAGAGGTCAGCACTGAACTCTTACACAAAAAGAGAAAGAAGCTGAAAAAAAATCTATCTAGACTTCCCAGAGCCAATGATAACGGCAGGATTCCTTTTGTTCATTTTCAAGAAGCAATTTTGTGGTCATAGATCACCACAAGGACTTTAACCCCGTGCAGTGGAACACTTTGTTCGTGATATATTTATGGAAGGATCCTCTTTATGTTGTTCTTCATGTACATTATGTATAACTGTGGCGTGCGACGAGGATGTTCTTTGTTACCTAGATAATTTAATTTTCATGTTGACAGTCTCATGAAGTAATTGCAGAACGTTTTAAATAAAAGATTTTATTTTACGGAATATAACGTTAAAATATCATGAATATCATGATATATTTGCAGATTAGTGATGAAGGAAATAAATTAAATACCGATATAGCCTACTGATATTGCAATATATTGCAAACCTAATTTCGATAATCGATATATTGCAGAAAATATATCTCTATATCGAACGATTATCGATATATCGCTATTCCGTAAGAAAATTGCATTTTCAGGTGTACATTTACTGTATTACAATAAAATAATTTTAATTTTAATATTCCTTTTAACCATTGAAATTAACATCATAACAGTCAAAAGCATAAATGTAAAATTGTAACAATAAACAATACATTTTCAATAATATATGATGTAGGTCCTAACCTAAATCAAAATTATGGTGGCGGTAAGGTGAACTTAAATGATACAGTGGGAAAGAGTTAAGTGAACTCTACGGGTGGTATTCATAGACATTTCGCAGCACGCGCTACGAGCGTACTAAGCTAGCCCCGGCTATCCACTGGTTACTAGTACAGAATTCAAATCATATCCTATCGCTAACACTGGTTTATGAATACGAAAAACGCTGATCATCCACCGGAAACCCGCGCTAAAAATGTGTATGAATACGGCCCTATATGGTTAAGTATTTGACATTGGAACACGATTCAATTATTCTAATTTTATATAGGAGTCAATCCAGGGCACAGATATAATGCTCTTTTATACCTAACAACGTATTTATTTTTAAATGGAAGAAAACCGTACTTAGAATGTTACAAGTTTTAAAAAACTTCACAATTGATTTGAAACAATCCTTCTGTAGTAAGTTCCCAGTGAAGGTTATTGTTACGCTCCAACATTCCAAACAACAATGGTGATGATAGGGATAGAATTTTTATGCACTAAAAGATGTAATAAGAAAACAGAATGTCAGCACGAGGTTGTGCATAGAAATCATAGACGTAAACAAATATGTCACGTCGGTATTAAATCCTTGTTCCTCTTTCCATTTCAGAATAAAGAAATAAATGTTAAAAGACAGAAGTATGTATATATATATATATATATATATATATATATATATATATATATATATATATATATAAATCTAAACGATTAGAATACGGTTCCCTTTCAGGGTGGGAGTTGCTCCTGCCTTAGAGAACATTAATAACAAATCTTCCGTCTGTCTCACGCTGCATTTTGAATTTGGTGCTGCATATTAAACAGTTTGAATTCGAATTCCAGTCCAGCCAATTAGAACAAGGTACTGAGTGAGGTTGCACGATTATCATTAGCGCCATCTCTCGGAGTTGTCTAGTGTAGATTTTGTTGTTGATAATGATAATAATTCAATAAAAAAATCGATAAATTTATAAGAACCGATATGTTATACGATATATTGAATCAAAATTTCGGTATCGATATATCGAAACGAAAATATCGGTATTTCGTAAAAACCGATATATCGTTCCCATCTCTATTGCAGATTCAGAGGATAATAATTTACAGACGACAATATATAGCATTTTAAAAGGAATATGGTATAAAATTCTCCGTTGAAAAAAAAAAAAAAAAAAAAGGAATTGGCAGGAGATTTAAGAAAATCACAAAGATTGCGTGTAAAACACCTACTCTCTGTTCTTCAATAATAATAGTAGTAGCAGTAGCAGTAGCAGCAGCAGCAGCAGCAGTAGTAGTAGTCTTCTTCTTCTTCACTTCATGGTATGGGCAATTGCCCGTTCCGGCTTCAAAGATCGCTCCATCTTTTCATCGGTCGTCCCTGATCTCTTCGTCCTTTTGGTTTATAATTTATTGCTTTCTTAGGAAGTCTGTAGTCGTCCATTCTCTCTACATGTAATTTCCAATCTTGTCTGTAATTGTTTGTTTTATCAATAAGTGGGTATACTCCTAGTTCCTGCCTAATATCTTCATTTCTAATTCTATCTAATCTCGTGCATCCTTTTACTTTCCGCAAGAATCTCATCTCTGCCGTTTGTATTTTACTGACTTCAGGTTTTGTTGTAACCCAACTTTCACTCCCATATAAAAGTAGGGACTGCCATTACATTGTAGAATTTCATTTTTGTTTCCTTTCTGCTTTTATTTTTCAAAGTTCTGTTAATTGTGCCACATACTGTCTGGAATGATTGTAATTTTATTTTTATACCATTATCCTTTTTGTACCTCACATCACATCCCAGGTACTTAAAATTTGTTACTTGTTCTACTCCTTTATTATCTATTTCAATCTTAGATCTTACAGTATTTTTGCCTTGAAATGCCATTACTTTTGTTTTTGTATTTTATATGTTAAAGTTATGCTTCTGGCATATTTTATTTAGTTCATAAACTGCTTTTTGTAGTTTTGTTTCAGTATCTTCTATTACAATCATATCATCGGCAAATACCAGAATATTAATTTTTATTCCTCTATCAATTAGAATTCCAGGATCTACTAAAATTTTACATTGTTGAACAATTTCGTCAGCATAAATATTAAACAGTGTCGGTGATAAACTACACCCTTGTCTTAAGCCTATATTTTAATAATGATAATAATAATAATAATAATAATAATAATAATAATAATAATAATAATAATAATATCACAATGCTAGTCCATTTCCGATACAGTCAATTATAGTTGTATCTGTACAGTTTCGAAGGCTTTTAGGGACACTGGCTGTACAAAAGGGAGAAATTGTTGTTTTGGGTGATATTATGACACTAATAGAAACCGACACAAGGACTGTTGGAAAATCGGAAGCTCCGATATGAAAAACAACTATTGAGCCAGCACGCTCGGTTTGTCTCAATACAACTTGAACAAAATATTTATTTCATTGGCAATTACACAATAGAAAATGTCCGCTGTCATGAAAGCCTACAATCGGGTTGGACTGTTAATGGAACCCCTTGTTTATATTATCACCGCGCTTGCTAACACAGAATGGTTTTGCGTATTGTATTTATATTGAATTATATGAATTGTAAATGCTAGCAATCGACAACTAAATGCCATTCATAGGATGCCGTGAATTGAAATGTCATGTATTCGAAATAAAACTCTAAATTGGGACTGATAAAATTACGCCAATACCTTTTCATAGTCCAGGCGTATTGTTTCAAAAGTGTATTCAGCTTTTATACAACACCAGACGTTCGTGTTGAAGGATTATTATTATTATTATTATTATTATTATTATTATTATTACTGAAACTGCCACAAAACATTTAACAATGGAACAGCACAAGTTACCATTGCACCTGGCAGTCTAAGTATCCTTCAAAGCTTTTGTTAAGTGTTGAGAAAAGATGGGAATGATAGCAAGAACCTCAGAGTTCTATTCTCAAGTCTAAAACATTCGTGATCATATTTTTGAGCATTAAAGATTGAATGGATAACTAAAAAAAATAGCATCGCGAAGATAACACGTATTTTCTCAAGATTCGTTTCACGCGCTTCGGAGTAGTAGTCTCCTTGCTTTACTGCAAAACTAGTGGATCCAGGATCGAATCCAAGGTTTTCTCCGAGGTTTTCTGAAACTGTAAAGAGAATATCAAATAAACCATGACGAATCCTCGTTCTCAACTTACCAAAATATCTCGCTGTCACTAAATTCACCGACGCTAGATAATTTTGTACATTTCATACAGCGTCGTTATATACAGAATGTCCCATTTATCTTGTGCCCCTATTATAACTTTTTTTTCGGATAGGTATTGGAATTTTTGTTTTTGAGCGTTATGTTAGAACGAGGAGCTAACATAGTATGGAGATTTGGTGCATGTAACTACATTATGGTACAAGATACATCTGACGTCATCAATTTTTCAAATAGCACTACATACTTTAATCATGTTACATTGATTACACACATTAAGACGAGTTAAAAAATGTATCACAATGTCACCTTCCTTATCAATAACAACAAAACGAAACAAAAACGTACTTACAATGTGATAATGTTATGCTTTGAGAGTCACAGATGATGTTACAAATGGTGACCATTCACATTAATGTACATTCGAAGGTGTTCCCCAAAAGACCGTATAACTGCCCTGAATGGACACAAGCCTGTCGAATGCGTTGCTGCATGTCGTCTGGTGTTGTCAGAATGTTCTGGTACACACTGTCTTTTACAGTTCTCCACAGAAATAAGTCGAGTAGCGACAAGTCAGGAGAACGTGCAGGCCACTGTACGTGGATTGTGGCGTCGACAGTTGTTGTGGTTTGTTTACATGTTAAGACAGCAAACACAACACACGACGTGTACGGACGTCAGTCGTCTTTCGTTTTGTGTAAGTTAATGCACAAGATGAATGAGGCACCACAACAAACGTCACATTCTGATGGCATTCATTTTACATTTTGTTGTTATTGATTAGGAAGTGACATTGTGATACATTTTTGAACTCGTCTTAATGTGTGTAATCAGTGTAACATGATTAAAGTATGTAGTGCTTTTTGAAAAATTGATGACGTCACGTGTATCTTGTACCATAATGTAGTTACATGCACCAAATCTCCACACTCATGTTAGCCCCTCGTTCTAACATAACCCTCAAAAGCTAACATTCCAATACCTATCTAAACAAAGAAGTTATAATAGATGCACAAGATAAATGGGACATCCTGTACGTACGTACGTACATACATACATACATACATACATACATACATACATACATACATACATACATACATACATACATACATACATACACACATACCGAAAAGTGCCTGAGTTATCAGTTGTTAAAGGTATTCACATTTGATACTCATAATCCAATATTAAAACGAAATAGAGCTGTGGAATGCTATGCGATGGTTTCGGACCTTATTTGGGATTGCAAGAATCTCAACTGTTAAGAACTAATCAACCGCGTTTTCAAAATTTAGCCTTCATAGAATCTGTAAAATTGCTGGCAAATAATAAGACAGCACTCCACTGCAATGCTTGTTTCACCCTCATTCCTTTTCGTTACTGTACCTATTTTAGAATGCAATCATCGACATTACTCTCTCATATAACGGACAACGCGTCAGACCTCAGGTCAGAAGGTAGCATGTTCGAGTCTGACCACGGTATTTTTTTTTTAATTCCAGTACCTCTTATTTTATTGATGAGATACTTGATTTTTTTTTTTCTTTTCTGAAGCCACCGAAATACGTATTGTAGTAGAGTTAAATCTCCGTTTAACGATTATCGTTATAACGATAAACCCCTCTATTGCGATTAAAATATAATTCCCTGCATAAAATGTATTCCTTCAGTGTAAAAATTCTCCCGATATAACGATATCCTCTATTGCGATATATCTCTATTGAACGATACACTTTAATGGTCTCCAGTGTTGTATTTGTTCTCTCTACTACGATAAAGCCCGGTAAAATGAAATGTTTGTCGCTAAGCGATACAGTATTAGTGATGTTCCATAAGAGTGCAATATTTAGTGTCTTGCTTGAAGGCAACATCATATAAGTAGCAAAATTTTGATTTGTTATATTGAATTATTTCAACGTTATGCAATTTGTGTTTTTTTTTTTTGTGTTGTGTGTTTTTGGAAAGTATCATTCAAATTAATGCTTCACCACAAATGTAACTAAAACCTTGTGCATCCCTCGTGTTTATCGTACGGCTCGTCCTCCCCTCACACGTTACCTGCATTTTGTTTACGTTTTCACTGTGCCTAAACGAGACGCTCTACTGTATAATAACTTAAACTATCAGTCTATAAGTATAACTCTAGTGTACTTTCGCGTAAAATAAGATTTAAGAAATTGCATATATATTGTAAATTGATAAGAGTAGGTAACCAGATAAGCAATTCAGTAAGAGTAAACCAAGGTGTGAAGCAAGGTTGCCCGCTCTCCCCAACATTATTTAATATATACCTCAATAAACCCATAGAAGAATGGCGGAATAAAATATCATTTGGTATAAATTTAGGAACAACTGTTTTTAAATACAATGCTTTTTGCCGATGATCAAATATTGATCGCAGAATCTGAGGATGATCTACAAATGGCAACTTACCAGCTCCAGCTAATAACAGAAGGATATACTCTAAAAATTTCTAATAACAAAACTAAAACAATGGCTTTCAGCGGGCTTAACCATAGGCGATGTAAAATAGTTATTAATCAAGGAACTATAGAAATCTGTTCTATAGTTCCTTGATTAATAACTTCTTTTAACTACTTAGGCTGCAGTATATCTTATTTGGGTGGACACGATATTAACAATAAGTTGAGCAAATTCCAACAGTGGAACAATAAGAAGAACTTTAAGAAATAAAACACAGCGCTCAACACAATTGAAATTTTACAAAACCCTAGCAGTTCCATTATTAACTTAGGGCTCAGAGAACTGGTCATTAAACCGCGCATGAAAAAGAAAAATCCAAGTAAGTGAAATGAAGTTCCTACGAGGCGTTGCCGGTTATACTTTATTGGATCATCAAAGAAATGAAAATATCCGACAATTATTAAATATTTTTAATTTAGAAGAAAAGATTAAAAATCAGAAACAGAATTGGTACCAACATATTACAAGAATGACTAATGATAGATTACCAAAACAAATTATGGATTATGTCGGAAGACCGAAAATAAGATGAACACATGATTTAAGCCTTGAAGACGGAACAGGCCAATAGGCTTAATCCCTGTAGATGGAGAAGAAGAAGAAAAATTGTATATTCAAATAAATACATACTAACTCACAAATTAAAATTGCAGATCTGTTCAGTACGTGATACTGTAAAAAGTAATACCATGTAAAAATACTTAAAAAAAAAAGTTACGGTTGACGTCACTATTGTTAAATTTTAACAAATCCGGGTTGAATTTCCTGTCGTACTGGAAGAGCAGTAGATAAAGCTTAGAGAAAGAGAGAGATGGGCTACACAGACAGACAGACATACAGAGTGATGATGAAGGGGTAAAAAGGGGCTGAAGGGGGATGCGGGACTTGAAATGTGATCTAGCTACTCGGATCGCATCCATATCGAAAACAAAAAGTTATCAGAAAAGTTCCGCCCCCCCCCTTCTCTCTCACACACATAATAGGGTTTCACAAGAGTTGTATGATGCTATTTCCCAAGATGGAGGACTAGCGGAAATAAAAAGAAGGATGAGTTTTGATGAACACTCTATCCCGCTCTCATTCTTGTTGTGTATTATTTATGTATGAATCCTCAAGGCAGGCAGAAGAGAATTAGTTCACAGTTTTAGCTCAATTAGACGCCATTGTGCTGCAGGCTTCACCCCTATTAATAAGTGAAGACAGAATTCAATTCATACGCATCGACAGCAGTGGTACAGTCTGAGCTACAAGTAACAGAATGGTGAAAAGGATGTCAGAGTTTCAATGGAATATTAAAACTGGAATAATACAACTTTTAATTACTGAGTATATAAAAAGCATTCTTCTTTTGCTTTACTTCTGTACTGGATGGAAGTGAAATAGCCTGCAGATTTTCAGCGCGAATAGCTCATGTTGTATGTAACAAAAAACTGTAATATCATATTGGAGAAAAGTTCATAGTTTTTTTCAGAAAAAATATTTTTTTCCAAAATGTTTAACAGCCTCTAATTCGGTAACTATTACGAGTAAAGGCTGGTTCACTATAAACCGGAAACGAGAATAGGAACGAAAACGGTAAATTTGTTAAAATGTGTACATTTAAATGTGAGCATTCACAATTAACGAAACGCTTGCCGGAGCCCGGGATCGGGAACGGAGAATTGGCCAAGTTTCAACTTTGGCGTTCACGTTTCCGATCACAGCCCACTAGATTCATTCTATTGCCATCTAAAAGCTATTTTGTCGTCATATATTTTGTAGCAAGAACACCGTGCATTATTTTGTTCTGTGCTGTGCATCATGGAGCAAGTTTTATTTGATGAGATTCTAATATTGAGTGTTGAGGAAAATCCTCACGTTTACGATAAGCGGCGCGCCTCGTATAAAGATGAGAAAATGAAGGAGAATACGTGCCTATCAATAGCTGCGTCTTTGAACACCGATCATAAGTGAATCGTATTTTATTACTGTACTGGTTGTATTACACATTACATATTCATGCATCAATTCAATAACTACTGTTGTGTTCATTTTTGTTCTATTACAAATGCTTTTTCTCTAATTATTTTACGTTATGGTAGACTTAAAATAGATTGTGATAATAAAGATGCATGGACATATTTATAGTATCGTACCTAATGAAATGTTTCAGTTGAAATTTCGAAGTTAGCTAACCTGTGTTTATGTTGGCTGCCTTGTACTCATGAGAGAACGCCATTGGTCAATTATACACAAATAACACCAGAATGCGTAATATCGACATTACATATCGTTATTGACATGCATATCGATATGCATAGTCGTCTACGTTCTCGGTTTATTGTGAATCAAAAATTTTCATATTCACGTCCTCTGCTTCTCGTTTTCATTCTGGTTCTCGTTCCCTGTTTATTGTGAACGAGCTTTAAGATCGTTATTTATGTCCATATCGACAGGAAATATTACTTACTTACTTACAAATGGATTTTAAGTAACCCGCAGGTTCATTGCCGCCCTCACATAAGCCCACCATCGGTCCCTATCCTGTGCAAGATTAATCCAGTCTCTATCATCATATCCCACCTCCCTCAAATCCATTTTAATATTATCCTCCCATCTACGTTTCGGCCTTCCCAAAGGTCTTTTTCCCTCCGGTCTCCCAACTAAGACTCTAAATGCATTTCTAGATTCGCCCATACGTGCTACATGTCCTGCCCATCTCAAACGTCTGGATTTAATGTTCGTAATTATATCAGGTGAAGAATATAATGCGTGTAGTTCTGCGTTGTGTAACTTTCTCCATTCTCCTGTAACTTCATCTCTCAAAGAGAGAGTCCAAGTTTCACAACCATACAGAACAACCGGTAATATAACTGTTTTATAAATTCTAACTTTCAGATTTTTTTTACAGCAGACTAGATGACAAAAGCTTCTCAATCAAATAATAAAACGCATTTCCCATATTTATTCTGTGTTTAATTTCCTCCCGAGTGTCATTTATATTCGTTGCTCCAAGATATTTGAATTTTTCCACCTCTTCGAATCATAAATCTCCAATTTTTATCGATAGGAAATCCAATAAAGAATAATTATTTTACGAGTATTTACCCGTCTGGTGTATTTCAATAGCGTGGAGGTTTTCGTATAAATTTAGTTTAAAAAACCTCCAGTTTCAAGCCACTGCACGATGCGAGTTGGTTGCAACGTCGAGGCAGAGAGCAGCTCACCTACCGAGACACACCAAGACCTTTTACATCTGTATCACGAGTAGAATGTGTTAGCGGCGATGTTACCGGACTGCTGAAACTTCAAACTCAATTTTCTAATTAACCGTCAAAACGTAATATAGGTTTTCTATTCATTTAAGTGTACTCTATCGTCCCTTTCAATATCCGGAATTATTTCACTTCCACACTGTATATGCTCCTCTTTGCATCGAGTGTTAGCGTTTATAATAATAATAATTTTATTTTTTTATTTTTATTTTAGTAGGTTATTTTACGACGCTTTATCAACAGCTTAGGTTATTTAGCGTCTGAATGAAATAAAGGTGCTAATGCCGGTGAAATGAGTCAGGGATCCAGCACCGAAAATTACCCAGCATTTGCTCATATTGGGTTGAGGGAAAACCCCGGAAAAAACCTCAACCAGGTAACTTGTCCCAACCGGGAATCGAACCCGGCCACCTGGTTTCGCGCCCAGACGCGCTAACCGTTACTCCACAGGTGTGGATAATATAATAATAGTAATAATAATAATACGTCTTTGTTAAACACAATGGTCTACAACTTTCAACCATTTTTGTTTCTTTTGAAAGCCTCGCGGAGTGAGGGTGACTCTGATGAATTGGTGAAATGATAATGTAAGGCGAAACGGCAGAACCCTGAGGAACCTTCCTTGCGCCTGATTTCTTCACCACAAAGTCCTTCATGACCCAGATGGGGATCGAATCGGGATCGCCAAGGTGCAAGGCAGAGAGGCTATCCACTCTGCCACGAACAAATAGATTAATGTTTATATCTACAAATCAAGAGAAACAAACTCTCTTTGAATCAGCAGAGAAGTGAAGCTTTGTCTTCCCGTACAGAATGTCTGTGTATCCCTTACATTTTCGCATTTTCGTTGATCTTCCATCCAGGCCAGGTTGTGGTGGAATTTGTGGTGGACAAAGACATTGCAGAGTTTTTCTCGGTATACGCCCATTTCCCTTTTTCATTTCATCAACACTCTCCGTCTTATCTTTAATTCACCTATCATTTGCAATAATAAAAATAGGCTGGTAGTAATACGGGTTTCCGACAGTGATATAGGAAAGGCTTGGGGCTTCTCAGGCTACTCGTTTTTTAATGAAAACCAGCTGTATTAGAGACTGGAACAGAATGGCTCACCTGTCAGCATCGAATTCAAGAATGTAATCTAGATCAGACTTGGACAATCATCGCATATGTAGGGCGCAGAATGAACCAAACCCAGTAGTGGCTGGTGACAGAAATCTTCGGTGATGCCTCATGTGACTAGAGAATGTTTAGTATTCATCATATTAATTATTATTGTATTAATATAATCAATAATGTATTATTATTACTTACTTATTTACATACTTACTTACTTACTTACTTACTTACTTACTGGCTTTTAAGGAACCCGGAGGTTCATTGCCACCCTCACATAAGCCCGCCATTGGTTCCTATCCTGAGCAAGACTAATCCATTCTCTATCATCATATCCCACCTCCCTCAAATCCATTTTAATATTATCTTCCCATCTACGTCTCGGCCTCCCCAAAGATCTTTTTCCCTCCGGCCTCCCAACTAACACTCTATATGCATTTCTGGATTCGCTCATACGTGCTACATGCCCTGCCCATCTCAAACTTCTGGATTTAATGTTCCTAATTATGTTAGCTGAAGAATACAATGCGTGCAGTTCTGTGTTGTGTAACTTTCTCCATTCTCCTGTAACTTCTATTATTATTATTATTATTATTATTATTATTATTATTATTATTATTATTATTATTATTATTATTATTATTAAAAGTAATGCCAATCACCAAATCAGTTGCTATGCTGTTTGTTTCAGTGACGGTTTGATTGTGATGAATCAATACATATTAGCCTATGCTCATCTGAAAAGTAGCTATGTGTTCAAATTCCCATGGAAATATTTTTCAGGTCGCTGAAGCCTTCAGCAGACACACTGTTTTTTTTTTTTTTCGACAGCAACATGCATGCCAACAGAAAAGTTTATTTCACATCACATTAATATAATACAAACCATATTATGTTAACCATATCAGGATGGACTGGAAGCCTGCGTTTTAAGATTATTTTCCTGAAAAGTTATCAATGATGGCGTCGATCGCCGTTTACTTCACTGGAGTATGTCATTTAGTTTAAAAATTATACGCGCGGCAAACTCGCCTGAAAATGTATTGGTCGACTTTCTGGGGCACCCTAATGCTGGACCGAACTTACAGACGTATTCAGGTAAAAAAAAAGTATGAAAATAGGAACGCGAGCGCAAATCAGAAATAATAAAAGTATGATTACCATATTTACTGTAGGCATATAAGTAGACCGCGGGACTTCATGCAATTGCACGTTTTTATCGATTTGGCATATTGAAATAATAAAAGTGAATCTTTGCCAATCATTGTTTTTACGTTAGAATGAAGCCAACTTTATTTTGCATAAATACATATTTCGAAGGTTTTCCTTTTTAAATGCATATATATTTTTATTTTGCATATTTAAATGCAATATTTTTCCTTGTTTTGCCAATTTTATATTTGATTTCAAAATTTCTCTCTGATAAAATTAAAGATAATTAAAAAAAGAAAATAAAAATAAAAGTTATGTGAGAAATAAAACCAATAATTAATTACTGTTGAGGACATGGAATTGTTGCGAAGACAATGGATACTCGTCCCTAGTGTGTAAGTTAGGTCCTTTTCTACTCTAACATGAGACTAGCTGCTTCTCTGTGTACTTACTAGCCGTGTAAGTGTTATTTTTCAGGAGTCGGGGTGAAAATACGCATCGCCTAGATGTCATTCAAATTTTACCACATTTTTCTCTGATTTTGTAGAATCAAAAATGAATGTATTTAGACACCTGCAATATCAAAATCATGTATTTTGAGAGTTTTACTGCACAATCAAGTGAAGTATCGGTACATGATCGATCTGCTTACAAGTTTAGGGGAGAGTTGGGTAGTATCGGATATCGGGTAATTTCGGACAGTGAGTTTCTTTCATCTTCCACCAGATGATAGTACCTGAATGACATGGTTACGTTTCTGTGATGTCGCATACAGAAACGTAACCATGTCATTCAGGTACTACCAGCTGTTGGTAGATGAAAGAAACGCACTGTCCGATATTACCCGATGTCCGATACTACCCAACTCTCCCCTAACCGCCGATATTCCGAACGAAGAAATTAGCAGAAAAGATTTATAGAAGAAATTATCGGTTTCTGAAGACAAATATTGTTCTACTGATAGGAAAATCGTCTTCTGTGCAATATGGCTTCTTCATACTTATTACTTTAAGTTATTTTGATTTATATCATATTATTAAACCTCTAAAATGTGTTTTTACTGCATATATTTCAGTTTTTAACGCATATTTCAACAATTTTCACTGAATATTTGCATGCATATTTTAAGGTTTTTTTAGTGCATAAAGTTCCGTGGTATACATATAAGCTATGTTCATATACAAGCATACTTTTTTCCAGCTATTATAATAGTTAATTCAAAGGGGAATTAAAATTGTTATGCACAGATAATTTTCTATAGGCTATATTTTTTTACTTGGTTATTTAACGACGCTGTATCAACTACGAAGTTATTTAGCGTCGATGGGATTGGTGATAGTGAGATGATATTTGGCGAGATATGGCCGAGAATTCGCCATAGATAACCTGACATTCGACTTAATATTTGGTAAAATCTCGGAGAAAACCCAATCAGATAATGAGCCCAAGTGAGAATCGAACCCACGCCCGAGCGCAACTCCAATTTCCCTTGTTAGATACTGCATCTGCTCTTACAGAGAATTCCCTTTACTAACCTTATAAGTGTTTTCTTAACGTTTCTTGTAGAATTAAGCATCAGGTCACTGATCAATTTGCGTTGTGAAGTGTTACCTAGCACGTCTTCAGCAAGATAACTTAGTTTGCATTGTTTATTGTACATCGGAAAGGAAACATTTCCATCGTCGTGAAGGGAATTTTGATACTTACATCAGATTGTTTCTGCCAAAATGCATCATCAGTGCGAGAGTAGTACGAACTGTCTGGTATTCACTGCTCAGGTTTCAGAACTGTGTAATTCAATGAAGCTGAGTTGTGTGCACAAGGCAGCACTTCTGCTAACTGCTAAGTACAGGTTGACGAGGAAATGGCTACACCGGCAACTAGAGTTGCATTTTTCACTAAGTGCCTATTTTAATCGTTGGTGCAGAGGTGCCACTATTTCGGCATTACGGCCAAAGAGAAAATTATTAGGGACAAAACAAAAATGATCACGGTATAAATACCTTCCGAAAAAATGAAAGAAAAAAACACATAACGAAATTTACAATTGAGGCGTTCAGCGCACAAATGGCCCAACCCACAAAATTTTATTATTCTATTATATTTCCACAGTGCGCGAAATGTAATACACATACAAAACTTGTGCTGCAATCTCATGGAAAAACTGCAAATGATGATTAAGGTAGGGTGCCCATTTATCGTCCCCCATTTAGTTTTGTCTCACCATTCATATACCATTAAAGTTGAAGACTTGAAACTAATCTAGTTAAGAACTTTCAACATTTAACTACAAAACACAGAATTCGAAATTCATACATTTGGAATCATATTGAATATAAAACATGAAGAATGAAATTGTGCAAGTTTTTACATTTCAATGAAGCGGTCTAAATTTCGTCCCCTATACTTTTTAACATATTGTATGACAATTATTTCAATAGTACAATGAAATAAAAACATAGAACACCAAGAATGTTTATTAATAACTAACAATTATTAAACGTATGTAAGAGGGCATTCAGAAAATTACTTAAATTACATTTTGTAAAACAAAAACTCCTTCATGTGATATTTTTCTTAAGTTTCTTAGCACTTGCAAAACAAAATTACAGTTTAACTTTTTAACCTAACATTAAATAGTTCATTGCGTTCAACAGAACTAAAACCTTTCAATTTTATGTTTCACCCATTCAGACACGTCACAAATAAATTTTTTGTGTTCACAAGATGAAGAGCACATTTCGTGGGACCAATGGCAGCATTGCGTGCATTTGATCCATTTCTGTCCTTGTTTATGTTATGAAAATTTTTCCCACATAACGGGAATACTATATCATCATCATTGTCTTCATCATCACTTCCACTGTCACCAGAAGACTCGCAGACAGTTTTATTTTTTGTTTGTTTCGGCGCACTTTTTTTGGTTGAAACTGAGGCTGCAGGTTGTGAAACGATAGTGGTGCAAAAGTCGACGTTAACATTTCTTCTCGTCTGCTTTCACTTTTGGTTTTCAGACTCATTAGCTTTTCTTTTTTGCTGCTGTGTGAACATTGTTCTTATGGGGTGTACTCGTTGCTAGAAGTGCTGTACCACGCCTATTGGAAGACGATGGCTCTATCACTGGAACTTTTCGAATATCTTCTGGACTGATCACAGAATTTGAAGTTTCAGGTTCAGTTTCCTGATGATCTGTCACTTGGATAGGTTGATGTCGATTAGATACCAATTTGTAGCCCATCTTTTTCTCCCTAACAGGTTTTACGGCTTCTATCATTTCCTCCTTGCTCCATAGTTTCCGTTTGCCCATCTGAAGGCAACTAGAAATATAAATGACAACAGCCTTACTGAAATTACATGATATGGAAATAGCATTCCGAAATCCGTCCCGGGGACGAAATTTAGACACGTCCTAAGGGACGAAATTTAGGCATGTGCACCAAAAATGTATGGCGGCATCTCGTTCTAAGCACGCTGCAATGTCCGGTTCATTTAATATATATTCTTACACTAGACACTTTGCTCTATGTATAGGAGCAAAAAATGTTATGAAAATACGTACCTTAGGCTGTGAAATACTGCTGAGAATATATAAGAAGAATAGTTTTTCACCTTCCAGACATTTAAAACTTAAATAACAACGAAACAGACAACAACACTCGCACCAACTGAAAGCATGCTTGCTACAGCATAAACAGGGATAGTCTGTACTGACCATCACCAGGATGCGACACATTATGGGCGAAATACTGTGGGGGACGAATTTAGGCAAGGGGACGAATATTGGGTACTACTCCTTACATTATGAGGAGGTCTTTAAAGCAATAAACTCAATATGCAATTATTATTTCTGTGGGTTGGGCCATTTGTGCGCTTAGCGCCACTGAATTTCTTAAGTATGCAGAAATTCTAGATATTCACACAGAAAAAAATGTTTCATACTGTATAATCCATTCTCCTCGCCTCCACGCTGAGGCCCCCTGGGATCTTTTAAGATGCGAAAGAAAGAGTGGTGTGCGGAAAACAATGGGAAGCTACTGTATTTACCTTTCTCAAGAAAAACTGCAAAATGGATCATATGCGAAGACAATGAGGAAAGCAGAAAATAGAAAAGATTGGAGAATGCTGGGTTTGCAGTAAAACATCTGCCTTGAGCAGAAGACTATGATTGAATGAATTAGTCCTATACACCTTTTTAAATATTTTAGTCAAAGATTCCGAAATTTGGTTAATGAAGGTGAATATGCCAACTGGAAGGGGTAAGGAACTGACCATATGTAAACATGTATATATACATATATATATATGTATTTATTTATTTATTTATTTATTATTGTATGCCTTTCTCTTTGTTTCCTCATGTGATACATATATGTTAATGTCGTCTATCATCTGACATCTTCTTTTACACCGAACTCTTCTCCCGTTCACCATTCCTTCCCGTGCATCCTTCAGTAGGTAGTTTTTTCTCAGCCAGTGACCCAGCCAATTCCTTTTCCTCTTCCTGATCAGTTTCAGCTTCATTTTTCTTCACCCACTCTTTCCAACTCAGCTTCATTTCTTATTTTGTCTGTCCACTTCACACGTTCTATTCTTCTCCATATCCACATTTCAAATGCTTCTATTCGCTTCTTTCCACTAGTCTCTTCCTTACTTCTTTTTCCAGAGGTTTGCAGAAGATACTCCTTTTTCTATTAAAAACTTTCTTGGCCATTGCTATCTTCCTTTTGACTTCTTGGCAACAGCTCATGTTACTGCTTATAGTACACCCCAAGTATTTGAAACTGTTCACTTGCTCTACTGCCTGATTTAGAATTCGTAAGTTTATCTTCTGTATTTTTCTTTCTATGACAATACTCTTCGTCTTATTTGCATTTACCTTCATCCGTATTGCTCACAGCGTCATTTAGCTATATACATACATACATACATACATACACACACGGAGAGAAAGAGAGAGAGAGCGGAGAAACAGATTTTTATTGCTCTAACTACGTTATCTATTTTATTTACTTACCACGTTGGACCATAATTAAAAACCAGTTAGTATTTATACAGTAGTGAATGTGTGTGGTTTTATTTCCACGGTGTCATGTCCGGATAATCAGGTGTCGGCGAGAACTCCAGGGTTTCTCGCAGTTACTTGCTCCACAAGGCGTTCACAGTAAGGATTTCAGGAGATTGTTCGCTGGTGAACATGGAATTTCCTCTTGCTACTGCACCGGTGATGAGATAGAAGAAAATAAATTGTAGACTGTAATATTATTTCCACCATAAAATAGCATACTTGGAAAAACACAAAGTGTATAATACGAAAGAATACGTCATCTTCTTGATTTTTGTCATCAGATCTGAACGAAACAATTCGATTCCACATAGCTATGTAATAACTAGGGAAAGGAAGTTCATGCCCTAAAAACGTGAAGAATATGTATACATTTATGCCGTAAAAATAGATAAATATGCTACAAAATATGCATTATCAGTCTGAGATTATTTTAACAGAATAATAAGGTATAGATAACTTACGTTTAGTCTATGGATTTTGAAGTGTTTGCCTCATTGCTGAATGCTCCATTTATGCTGTTACAGTTCACAACTAAGCAGTGACGTATGTTTTCTGTTGTCATTCTTCGTCTGTTGTCTCTCAGCATAGCTTTGTAGCGCGAAAAACTTCGTTCTGTGTCACAAGAAGTAAGAGGGACTTGCACAAAAGCTATGAGCTGTTCTATAGAAAATTTTGTTGGTTTTTTCCTTCCAGAATATCTTGAATTTCTTTAAATTGATAATACCAGGGTTTTTGGGAACAATATTTGCTGTTTTCTCGTTGACTTTATCTCTTACATTTCCTGGAACTGATGTTAAACTGGATTTTGTTCTATCGAAATCTGCTAAAGACTGCAGTGAAGGGATACCAATTGCTTCCAGTGACATAAAGTAGTCGTGTTTACGAGGTTACACACTTTTAAAAATGAGAGAAAGACAAATAAACATACATAATATGCAGTTTCCCAGCATAAATGTTAAGATATGATGCTTTTATAAATACTTACTTACTTACTTACTTACTTACTTACTTACTTACTTACTTACTTACTTACTTACTTACTTGCTTTTAAGGAACCCGGAGGTTCATTGCCGCCCTCACATAAGCCCGCCATTGGTCCCTATCCTGAGCAAGACTAATCCATTCTCTATCATCATATCCCACCTCCCTCAAATCCATTTTAATATTATCTTCCCATCTACGTCTCGGCCTCCCCAAAGATCTTTTTCCCTCCGGCCTCCCAACTAACACTCTATATGCATTTCTGGATTCGCTCATACGTGCTACATGCCCTGCCCATCTCAAACGTGTGGATTTAATGTTCCTAATTATGTCAGGTGAAGAATACAATGCGTGCAGTTTTGTGTTGTGTAACCTTCTCCATTCTCCTGTAACTTCATCCCTCTTAGCCCCAAATATTTTCCTAAGAACCTTATTCTCAAACACCCTTAACCTATGTTCCTCTCTCAAAGTGAAAGTCCAAGTTTCACAACCATAAAGAACAACCGGTAATATAACTGTTTTATAAATTCTAACTTTCACATTTTTTGACTGCAGACTGGATGATAAAAGCTTCTCAACCGAATAATAACAGGCATTTCCCATATTTATTCTGTGTTTAATTTCCTCCCGAGTATCATTTATATTTGTTACTGTTGCTCCAAGATATTTGATCTTCTCCACCTCTTCAAAAGATAAATTTCCAATTTTTATGTTTCCATTTCGAACAATATTCTCGTCACGAGACATAATCATATACTTTGCCTTTTCGGTATTTACTTCCAAACCTATCTCTTTACTTGCTTCCAGTAAAATTCCCGTGTTTTCCCTAATCGTTTGTGGATTTTCTCCTAACATATTCACGTCATCCGCATAGACAAGCAGCTGATGTAACCCGTTCAATTCCAAATCATCTCTTTTATAAATAAAGGCAAAATATGCAGTTTTAAGCACAATAAAAGTAATATCATTGTATTCAGAAATTTATGATTCATGTAGATGATTTTTCAGCATATTCACACAACGATAGAGATCAAATATGCAAATGCATGAACTTCCTTTCCCTAATAATAACGAAACTCTGTATTTATATTTCATTCATTGTCTTTTTCCTTCTCGGACCAGTTTAATGAACTCGTCTCGTAATGTGGAGATGATGTTACCTGCTTCAGCGTCGTTTAAAGTGAAAATCCCACCCAAAAATTGCTTCTTCTTTTTTTTTTTTCCACCTCTTGTGATTCTCAGTATAACGGATGGATAAGAGGATACATCGGCCATTACAGAAAATGTTGGCGCTTAATGGCAGTAGAAATTCCATTTACAGAGCATTTAGTGATACGAACTGGAAACGCAGAGTGGGAATAGACTCTCAAATGAATCTGAGATACAGGAGGCGCGCTGCCAACATTATCAGCCTTTATATCCCTGCCTTACAACTCCACAAATTTGACATTCTATCTTACCACAGAAGAGGAAATACTAAAATCTTTATTAACTTCTCTCTTTACATTACAGACGTATGCGGCAGAATATTTTCCATCAAAGAGAGTGAGTCTTAGTTCCTGGGAGATACTGCAGCTGTTTCTAGAAGAAGCCTGATATGAAACATGCTTTTTTCGGAGTACTTAAATTCTCCCTTTATTTTCGTTCTGCTGAATTTCTAAATGAATCTGAAGAGCGTTCCCAATGCTACTCAACTATATTTACCTCATAACTTCAAAAAATGTGTTACTCATTTCACTTTCTCATTGTACGAAGCAGGAAGAGAGAGTGCTTTGACGTTGCAAAAAACCTATTTAGATTTTTAGAATCTCTGATACTGAAAAGTAGTTTCGTGCATTTCATTTGTTTGTGGATAGCGATTCTCTTCAGCTATAGCTGAGATGTTGTTCACATTCATTGTCGATGATAGGCTTGCACAAACAGCCTGCGCGCGGAGCGGGAGAGCGGTATTTACCGCTCGCCGAAACGGAGAGGAAGATACGTCAGAATGACATAAGACTTGCTACAGGTAGAGGAGAGGGAAACGACCACTCAGTTATCTAGTGGAGTGCAGTGTGTAGGCCTATTCTCAGTAACTGTTTCACGTTGCATACCTAATGCTACAATACAGTATGGAGGAATCTAAAAGACGGAACAAAACATTTAACATTTAACGATTTACAGCTCAAACTTATTGATCTTCAATGTGACCTAAGGGCTAAAGATCGTTTGAATAATACTACTAGCCTGGTTGAGTTTTGCAAGACTAAACATTAGCAATAATATCCACGACTACAAAGGCTGGCTGTGAAAATGATTGCTATGTTTGGCTCAACATTTATATTTGTGAACAACTGTTTTCTATAATCAACTTTAATAAAGGCAGACATCGAACATCTGTAACTGATGTTTCATTATGATCAGTAGGCTACTGTTCCTTTCAGCTGCCAACAGCATAAAACCTCGTTTTGATGTACTGATAAATAAAAATATAACAAAATGATATTTTACATTTAAGTAGCTATAGAATTTCTATTACTTCTGTAAAATAAATAATTATTTATTAATTAATAATAGTCCAAAATAGTTTTGCAAACACTGAACGGGAATTCATTTCATAAGCACTCGTAATAGTTCTTCCTTTTGTGTTTATTTTGTACGAGATCCACCTCTTCTTCCAGTCCACCCTTATACAGAGCGCAGCTAATATCTGCATTCCGCTCATGAGCTGTGAGCCGGCTCGGAGAGCGCAAACCTTGTGCAGGCCTGGTCTATGAGTTAAAATTTATTCCAGAAAACTGCACATCTCACATATAATATTTTTTTAGTAAAAATTAACGAGTCTTGATATGAAATCCATACACCCAATGGCGGTTCACTTCGAGAATCAAACATTTTTGTCGTGAATACATTTTCATTCAAGATACAATTGATGAGAAAATGTCACATTTTTAGCGTAACACGAAGTTCAAAATGTCTTCGCTAGATGTTGCACATGCCATAGTTTACGCATACTGCCAACTGTCGAGTGTTGCATAATATACTGGCAAGTGAATAATCGACGAGAGTGAACTAATAAGGAACTGCGATTAGCATCTGTGTGCAGTGTGAATAGAAGTACAATAACGTATTCCATTTACAAATCCTCTGAAAGTGGTTCTGGATGATATATACATCTGTTATTAAGCATTACATCTCACTTGACGATATGTGTGAGAGGAAGAACAGTTATTTCATACATCTCAAGTCTTATGAGTAAAATATATTACTAGTCAGTTAGAGGGGGAAAAGAAACTGACCACCCTACCCTATTATTTCCTGGCTTAGTTGCCTCATGAGTGATTCCGTATTGGTGTCACTTATGTGGTTCCAACCAGTCATCAGACTGTTGACTAAACATTGATTTACATTTTGAATCTTGCGTACACTACTTTTAACGCTTGAATATAATTAATTGATTTACAAATACTTATGTATTGAGAACATCTCTAAATACGTAATATAAATTTACATATGTTAATTTTTTGTTTTATTTGAAAAATAAATTTTCAGTCATATACTTAATAACGAAAATAAAAGTAATAAACAATATAAAACCATAACCTTAATTATGATAAGTAACAATAAAATACAACACAATAAAAGAGAGATTTTTCACGTCATCAGGTTTCTATGAATGACCTATCGCTTTTTTTTCGTAATTTTTTTGTATAATATAGAATAAACTGGAAATTGCGACTGTTACATTAATATACAGTATAAATGAAAAAATTAAACATTTTCTTGAGAGAAATAAATTATTGTATACGGAGTAATTATTATAGCTTTTTTGTGGGGGGGGGGGAGTTCGTCCAAGTTTTATCCCCACTGTCAGAAACATATACTGGAAGACGTGTTATTACTAAAAGATTACTGGTCTCTAGTAGCAAACCCATTCGTTACGCATGAGTAGATCACAGTAGAAAAAATTCTACTATACTAGCTATTTCAACACTTGTATCACTTCATTTTATTTCAAGGTCGGT